>NW_022196900.1:83769-107297 GCF_008632895.1 Mastomys coucha | reverse complement strand
CTGACTTCTAAAAAGCCAGGTGTAGAGCAGGAGGAAGAGGGATAGAGCCCTCTCTGTTGAGGTATTCTAATGTCTTACAGAGAAACCTTACAATTACTCTCTAGTACTTAAAACATTAAACTAGGATAGCTGAAAACATTGGTGAAGGTCAGAAAGCAGTGTCTGAATTTTCTCTTGCTAGCTGTAAGAATATTATATCTTGGTGAGTTCCTAGCACACAAGTACGAAGACATATCTGGGCCACCTCTGAGTTTGGGGTGCCAGGCAACAATGCGGAGGCAGGAGGCTGACTTTCCTTGAAGTTTTCCGCCATCATGCAAGTGTGCGTGACACCCCATCTATGTTTTCAGATGCTTTACCTTCGTCCACATGAAGATCAAGTTAAAGGTCATTAAGACATCGTGAGTGGACACTTCCATTAACTATTCTACCCAAGGATAAAACATTCTGCTTTTTTTTTTTAAGCTCAACTGAAGATGTGTTTTTTGAGTACTCCTGTGGTTCCTTTCAGAGAGTGTAGAGTCATTCACTGAGTTGCACAGCATCTGGACTTCCATGACTCTCTGGTATGGAGTCTCTTTTTCCTTAAGCATTTGGTTGCATAAGGCCCTAAAAAGACTCCTTCTATCTAATGTCTATATCTGATATTAATTTTTAGAAAATAAACAGCAATGAATAATACCCATAATTTATACTTTTTAATACACTAATGAAGACTATTATTCTGTAAAACTGAAATAAACTTTATAGTTATAACACTCAACATCTTAAAGATATTTTATATGAAAGTGATTGTATTAAAATACAGGACACAATTTAAATTACCAATAAATAATGGAAAATCAAATATGAAGAAGGAAAAATTTGAGAATAGTAGAAGAGATAAAAATGATACAAAATGGAAGAGAAAGAATGCTTCTAGTCAGTATATCTATCTATTCAATTTAGTACAGCTATTGATTTAGATGTATGTTATTTGATTAAAAGAGTTGAAAATTGATTTAATACCATACCTATGAGAAATATTGAATATAGTCATAAGATACAAAAAATGTTCTTTTACTCAAATGGTTATTAAGTAACTCTCTCTAACTATGATAAAATTCCTGAAATAAGTATATAAGGGCAAAAAATGTTATTTTTTTGTCAATGGAGGATTTAGTTAATGGTAACTTCACCCTTTGCTTTGTAGTATAATGAGGTTGTGTACATTGTCAGAGATTTATGTTGGGGAAAAGTATTGTACTTGTGGCAGCAAGGAAGCAAAGACAGAATAGAATGAATCTGGGGCCCCTATATCTTCTTAGAAGACCCAGTCTCAGTAACTTCCAGGCCTTTCATCTTTAATGATCAGCTAGATCCCAGTAACACATTAGGCAGTCTATCAACCTTTCAACACCTACAAGATCCAGAATACAATATTCCATTCTCATTCCAAAGACTCACAGCCAACTCATTAGAAAAGAAATTGATAAATTGTCAAGAAGAGTCAAGAAAGTTTTAACTCTTCATTTCTCAAAGGCCAAGGTCTTATTTAAGAGTAAGAAAAATTAAGCTAGTACTCTTCTAAAACTGAAGGGGGCAAAAAAAACTTACTTTTAAAACAATATATTAGTAAACTAGCATAGAAAAATAGCCCTGTTCCAAAAGAGAAGAATATGAAATTTTTCAGAAGAAATGGGGCAATAACATCAAATACCAGGAGCCCAATCATTATACTGTATCACTCCATATTTGACATCTGGGACACAGGCTAGAGTGATGTACTGAGGCACTGAGGCTGCTCCTCTCCTTTAATCTTTTAGATATACCACATGCTCTTAATTTCTTGTGTTGGCTGGCTCTATCAACTGTCTGCAGCTTCCTTCCCTCTGAAGATGTTGTATACTATCCCTTGTTAATAGCTCCTTGTTTCATGATCCCAGCCCAACTACACTTCACCACATAAGAGTTTCCTTTGTAGCCACTTTTTTTCCCTTTCTACCACATTTTACCTAGCCTTGCAGGCTTTCTTTGAAATCTAATGAAAATCTGTAAAACCACAGGACTATTAGATTAAGCATGCCTACAAAATCAACACCAGGTTGATAGGTGAAGTTTTATAACCAGAATAAAGGACACTGAGAATATTGAACTGTGCTCTAGTGGCTGCTGAGTAACTTGCGAACTAACACAAATCTCAGCAGATGATAATGAATACTGTTCTGAATAAGGATGATACCTTTAAGCTTAATGCTAAAAGCCTGCACACTAGAAATATTTTGAAGGAAATTCGGAAGTCTCATCTTCCTCCATTTGATAGTTGAGGTCTTGTTGACTGCTGTAATGACATTAGGGCTTCATCTCTATGCTCCTTTTGCACAAAGCTTGCCTTCGTTTAAATTTCTCTAAATCTTATAGTTTTGGTTTTGAGCCTAGCCTTTTATGGCTGAGCATCTCTCCAACCCAAACTTTTCTAGGCTTTTAAACAAATCCACTCTCTTGACAGAACCTGTAACCACAATTTTTCTTGGTCAAACTGTAAATTTTCCAAAATTTTCAAAGATATTTGTCTACATTCCTGATTCTTACATTAAATTAAATTTAAGAAAGCCAGTGAAAACCTTGCAATGGTGATTTCTTAAAATTCATCTAATTCAATATCTGCTTTCATGTCCTACTAAGAAATTTTATGAACTGAAATAATATAATTCATACTTACAAATGGCTAGCCCTTTTCACAGAGTGTATCTTTCTAGAATTTTTCCACATTTTGGTATGTATCTCTATTCTTCTTTTATTTTTCTATTTTTCTTTTACTGAAAATAGATTTTTTTCATATAATACTTCTTTTAGAACTGAGAGTTCCAAGATCTCTCACTCTTTGCACATTGTATCTGTGAGTCTCTGTATTTGTCCTATTTTATTACATGAGGAAACTTCTAAGATGATGGCTGAACAAGAAACTGATTTGTGAGTATAACAGGATATTAGAAGTAATTTTATTCCTTAAGCAGAACAGTAGTGTTTGGTTGGACACCAAGTTCCTGAGATATGTATTCTTAGGGTCCTGGCTACTCAGGCAGTGTTAGGTATAGGTTACACCTCAAAAACCTGGCCTTATATCAAATCAGATATTGGTTGGTTTCTCCTACAAGCTTTATGCCAGTATTGAACTAGGATATCTCACAGGCAAGTCACCACTGTAGATTTAATGGTTTGTAGCTGGGTCAGTGGTTACCTTTCTCTTTTTGTAGTATTATAGACACTATTTCGTAAGTAAAGGCTTAGCTCTAAGTTAATTTCTCTTTGAATTCTGTATGTGCTGTCTTTAGCAATAGGGTCTGTCTTTCAATTTCTATAAAACACAAAATAGCCTTGACATTAGCCTGATGTGTTTGAAATTTCCATGGGACCCCTTTGTCCAACAACATATATAGATTTAAACAATTACAGCCTCCCTATCTATTCATACCTTTCTATTCAATATCTGCTTTCTATGTAGATCAGTCTCTCACCACCCATTCTCTTGCACTATAAATAACCTCTGTGATTCCATGTATTATAGCTTGCTTATCAATAAAATAATATCCACACTTAAAGAAAAGATGCCATATTTATTTTTCTGGATTAGCATTACCTCATTCCAGATTATTTACTTTCAGCTTCATAAATTTACCTGCGAATTTCACAATTTTATTTTACTAATAGCTAAGTAGCATTTCATTGTGTAAAGTACTACAATTTCTTTATACATTCATCCATTCACTCATTGTTATAGTATAATGAGGCATTATGTGAGTATATACTCAAAAGTAGAATAGCTGAATCTTGAGGTATATCGATTCCTAAATTTATGTGGAACAGCAACATTCATTTTGTAGTTTCTGTACAAGTTTACACTCCCCCCAGCAATGACTAAAGGTTTCCTTCCTTGCCAGAATGACCAGTATGGGGCAGTGGGTTGTTCTGGCAGCCTGGGCCCAGTAACAGGCCAGAACCCCGAAGCACCCAATGAGCAATCTTGTTAACAAGAGAGGCAGGAGTTCAGTTTAACTCCTGGGAACTTGGTTCAGGTTTCAGTCCCAACCCCCCACAACAGCCCCAGCAGGAGAGGTGTGTAATATTGGTCAAGCCCTCTTACATGCAAATAAAGATTCTCAGCCCAAACCAATGAGAGATAACTGCTGTCAAATCTGAATGACCCCCAAAACTATATATTTATCCCATATTGTCTTATAGTCAAACTAGCAGATTAAAGTGGTTGGTAAAGCATTTTTATGTTTTATATATGGGGTAGGTTTTTCATTCTTTTATATACAATTATTCAGTTGACTTAGCAGTTAAGCCCTGTAGAAAACCAATGTAGCCATTTTCCAATTGTTGTTTCATAGGAACCTCATAATCCCCAGTGCTTCAATAGCAATTATATATTTTGTTAGAGTGTAAAATTAAATTATTTTATATTTACCATTGATTTTAATTAAATATTAAAACTGTCTCCTATGCATCAGTATGCTTGTATCATTCATTATTCAGTATATTCCTAGATAGAAAGCACAATGACAAATGCACATTAACTAGCAGTTGACTAACTAAAATGCAGGTATATTTCTGCAATTTAGCTCATGTAATCAGTTATATAGAAATACTGGGATATTCTTTCTCTCTTGTTTTTACCAATTAATAGTTTTATGAAAGAGATTTAAAAGGTTATAAAAAAAACAGGAATACTGAAATATACTTTACTGATATACATATTACAAAATAATAATGATTCTAATATGTAAATATCAGTTACTTTAGTGATTAAAACAGAACTTGAAATAGATAACGAATTTTACCTATTTTATATATATAATATATATATATAAGATATAATGAGTATACAAGTATGAATATATGGTATATAGATATATTTATGTAGACATATGTAGTCAAATATAGTGCTTATATATATTATTACCTTTGTGTTTTTGTTTCAAATAGAGTGTAAAGGAGTTAAAAATTTAGAGTATTGTCTACTCTCTTCAATATATATGTAAAACTCTGCATTTATGTATTTATATACAAGTTTTTTCATCCCACTTCCTTTACACATGATATTTAAAACTTGTTCCTAAGGAACCTTCAACTCTGAATATTTTTATGAGATTCAGAATCCAGAGGTGTTGTAAGGAGAAAGGAGGACAATCAAAGGAAAGAGAGGGAATTGAGCTCTTGCTGATTTATTTTTTATGGGAACTAATCCTATTAAAAAGTGCTCACATCATAACATCATCTAAACACAATAACAACATCCGAACCTCCATGTTACAATACCACATTCGTCCTTTAATTTGTGAATTTTGAGGAAATTTGTTTAAGTTCACAAAGATGCAGATTTGCAATATTTGTCTGTTTACATTGAAAAGATTCCAAGTCTTTAGGAGTGGAACAAGAGCTGTCTCAGGCAGAACGACTTTCTTTGCAAATGTGACAACCAGGTTTCCATCTTAGGAATATGAGTGAGGGTAGAGAAAGCAGACTTCACACAGTGTTTCTCTAGTCGCTGTACACTCACAGTAGATAATGTACCACTGATGCCTACAGTTTTTATACTAGCATAATGCTTATCTTACTTTTCAATGATTGGAAGATTTTTAAATTAGTATTTCAGGATAGCAATCTCAACATAAAAGCAAGGAGTAGACAGAAAAAATTAACTTAAAAGTGGCTTAACAAACAAAAATTACAATTTTTATTTTTACTTAGTACCTATGAAAATTGTAAAACAAGATATAGTCATAAGACTTCTCAAAATAGTAAAATGAATTACCATTTGTTAACCAAAGTTAAAACTTACAGAAAACTTGAGTTAGTAAAAATAATTCATAAATGAAAGAAATGAATAAAGATAATAATACTTTCCTTGTTTAAATGCAAATAGTTGCTTACAACTGAAATTTTTCCCTTGGGAATTACCAAAGAGTCTTGTTTTCTCAATTTATTAAAAGACAGATAACTTGGCATGATGTCAACCATATTGGCTTTGTAGCAGTAACTAATATTTAAAATAGCAGGAATTCTAATATTAAGTATTACTTCAGTTACGACTAATATTGCTATTGTTATAAGGTCAGAACCTGTGTTTTGCCTTCTGACTTCTCATTACAATGATGACATTATAACTCTTCTGTTTATGATTGTAATTTGAAGTGTCAGGTATGAGAGAATTTTTAAATGGAAAATTTTCATCAACATTGTTCTTGCTTCTTTATTTTGCTGCCTTTTCACATATTGACACTTCTCTTAACATGTTAGTATACTTTAAATGAGCCTCGTTCCAGGTATTTTGTCATGTTCTCAATATTCCTTAAAAGTTGTTTATTTAATGAAGATTAACACTTCATCAGACTACTTGATTCATGAGATTCTGGGGATTTCTCTGCTTCCCATTCCACCATAGGAATGCTGAGATTCCAGAACCTCTGTGCTGTATATGGTTTTACATGAGTTTCTGTGCATCTGAGTGGAATTCTTCACAGTAGCACAGCAAGAGCCTCACTCACTCAGTCATGTTTCATACTTCTACTCTCATGTAAAAGTGACTCACAGCCATGTGTATGTGCACAATGCTCAGGTTTAACAAACGACTGAATGTATTGGCATTCGTATGATGTGACTGGTGCACAGGAATCTGACAGGATACACATTATCAACACCTCAATTCTTGAAATCCTTATATTAGCATATATGGGCTACTTATATGCTGTTTAATTAATCAAAGAATGGAGGATGTTGGAGAAAAAGCTACATTGGAATGAAAACGCTTATTTTTAAATTTGATCTTAATCTGGGTTAAAGATGAGCTCCTTTTTGTCGAAATATTTCTGATTTGAGAGAGTAACAAGGATAATAGAATCCTTTGGTGATAAAACTACCTTACATTAAATTATAGATATTTTGATAGACTATTATCTGAATGACTATTTCCTTCATGCCCCCTGTCAACTCTAAAAGAGTACTTATTCTAGAAAATGCTATTTAAAATAGTTTTTTTTTCATTGAAAAAAATACATACAGGGCTAGTGAAGATAACTCCTGTACTAAGGGGAGGAGAAACAGATAAGGAGAAACATCCCTGAATTTCATAGACAAGAGAGTCAAGCCAAAACAACTTGACTTTAAAGTCCAGAGAAAGACCTTGTCTCAAAGAATAAAGCAGAAAAGTGGACAGTGATGGCTATATTATGTTCTAGTCACAGATATACATGAACAAAGACATATGCAAGCAAACACACAAACATGTACATAACATTACAAACACACACACACAAACACACACACACATTTTTAAAACAAGGGACAATATTAATATTCAGGATTAAATAGGTTAAATATTTTTTCATTTTTATTATATTGTGTGTATGTTTGCTTGCATATGTGTGTGTATACGTACATGTGTGTGCTTTCATGTGTGTGTATAGGCACACACATGTGTACAGATGTGAGTAATATGCCATATGTGGAGGTCAGGATCCAGCTTATAGATATAAGTTCCATCCTTATCCCTTTGAGTGTCAGTAATAAAATTCATGTCATCATGCTTGGCCACAAGTTTCTATAGCTCCAGAGTCATATATCAGTGGGCTCAAAGTAATTTTATTTAGTTTGAGGAATTCCCCACATTATATCAGCATCATTACACTGAAAAATCAAATTCTAATAACCTTATGCCAGTAGATGGAATTTAGTGATTTGCTTTAGAATGTGTTTTTGTCTATTTTGATAGCAGTAAAATGATTTATTAGTACTAGACAAAGACTTTCTCTATATCTCGATAGATAGATAAATAGATAGATAGATAGACAGATAGATAGATTGATAGAGCGATTCATTGAGCAACATATACTACTAATAAAAATACTATATAGCAATAGTTCTGAAAATGAGACAAACTATATAAGTATTGTGGAAATACATCAAGTTCCATAATAATGTAGAGCAATGTTTCATAGATGTTTAAATGCCAACTGACCATTCAGTTAATCAAATCAATTAAGTTACTACCAGTTATCGTTATTGGTAGTGGCCATACATCTTTGTTCTTCACCAGAAACTGACTTAACTGTAACCATACAATAAGATCCTAGTTAAAGAGCTGAAGTGCTTTCTTACTTCATTTTCCAGGAATTTTAGCTTGTAGTCAGTGTAATGACAGATACAGTTCAACAGGCAAAAACATATTTAAATTTAAAAGGAAAAATATACATCCAAAAGACTGTGGTTAGATGTCAGTGTGTGAACATAATATTGTGAAAATAAAATGGTACTTTAATAATAAATTGTTGGCAGTTGAACCTGGTCATAAAAAATCTCCTAAGATCAGAGTTCTCATCACTATTGTAGTTGAACATTACAATTTACACAGCTTTGTTGTAGAATGGAAACAAGATCATGGAGAGGAGATTAGAAACTGCCTAACGCATTTCCAATTGTATGAAAGCAGATTAGCTTAGTGCTATAAGTCTCTGTCTGAAACTACCCATCCTGCCTGCCTGATTGTTTACTTGCTTGTTTTTCTTTTTTCATTCTCCTTTTTTTCTCTCTCTTTCTTTCTTTCTTTCTTTCTTTCTTTCTTTCTTTCCTTCCTTCCTTCCTTGTTTCTTTCTCTCTTTCTTTCTTTCTTTCTTTCTTTCCTTCTTTCTTTTCCTTCTTTATTTTCTCTTTCTTTCTTTCTTTCTTTCTCTCTTCCTTTCTTTCCTTCTTTCTTCCTTCCTTTCTTTCTTTCTCCCTTTCTTTCCTTCCTTCTTTCTTTCTTTCCTTTCTTACTATTCGTTTTGAATTATTTTATGTATTTACCTCTCAAACATTGCCCCTTCCCAGTTCCCCTTCCCAGACTTTTTGCCCTTCCCCTCCCTTCACCTCTGAGGGGTGCCCCCACTTCAGCATCCCCTTTCTCTTGAGTATCAAGTTTCTATGAGATTAGGCACATTATCTCTCACTGAGGCCAGACAAAGGCAGTCCTTTGTTACATTTGTGGCAGGGGCCTTGGACTGGACTGAGTATGGTTTTTGGTTGTTGGCTTAGTATCTGAGAGCTCCCTGGGTCCAGGTTAGTTGAGACTGTTGATCTTCCTATGGGGTTACCATTCCATTCAGTTCCTCCAATCCTTCCCCTAATTCTTCTGTAGGGTTCCCTAACCTCAATACAATGGTTGGTTGTAAATACATGCAGTTGTCTTAGTCAGTTGCTGGTAGAGCTTGTCCGAGGACAGCTATGCTAGGCTCCTGTTTGCAAGCACATCAAGGGATCAGTAACAGAGTCAGGGATTGGTGCCCACCCATTGGATGGATCCAAAGTTGGGCTGGTCAATGGGTGGCCTTTCCTTAAGTCTGCTATATATTTTTTAAGACAGCAACAATGTTTGGTCAAAAATGTAAAGGTGAGCTAGTTTTTCCATCTCTTCACTGAGGGGAATCAAGGACCTCAACATAAAAGCAGATACTCTGAATCTGAATCTAATAGAATAGAAGTGTGAAATAGCCTGTAATGCATTGGCATAGGGGAAAATTTCCACACCAATAGCTCAGACTATAAGATCAAGAATTGATGAATCTTACCTCTTGAAATTGCAAAGTTTTTGTACAGCAAAGGAGACTGTCAATAGGACAAAAAGGCGACTTACAGACTAGAAGATCTTTTCTAACCTTGTGTCAGAGAGGGCAAATATCCAAAATATATAAAGAATTAAAGAACTTAGACTCAAAGAAACCAAATATCCCAATTCAAAAATGGAGTACGGAGATAGAGAATTCTCAATCAAGGAATTTTTAATATCTGAGAAATACTTAAAGAAGTGTTCAGTGTCCTAAGTCATCAGGGAAATGCAAATCACAAAGACCCAGAGATTCCATCTTATACCAGTCAGAGGGGCTAAGATCAAAAACTCAAATGACAGCACATACTGCACATGCTGGTGAGGATGAGTGGAAAGGGAACTTTCCTTCATTGCTGGTGGACTTGCAAACTGGTACAACCACTCTGGAAAGCAATGTTATAGTTCCCCAGAAAATTAGAAGTAATTCTACCTAAAGATCCAGCTATAACACCCCTGGACATATACCAAAAATTGTCCCACCATACCACAAGGACACACGAAGAAAATATGTAAGTTAATATAGAAACTTATAATGAAGAGACTTTAATTGAAGTTCCTTAATTTAATTATTTATATCTAAGCAACAAATCAGATTTTAATTTAAGAATAAAATTTAAGAATAAAGACAACCAGTGTTAATGTGGCTCTAACCTCATATTTTCATAATATAAGTACTTCACAAGCAAAATTTCATGTTGTACAATTGTTAGGTAACTGCTATCACTTAGACAATGATGTGTGTGCCCCAATAAAGATGTCAGTCATTTAAATATATTTTTGATAATTTCAATAACAAGAAAAATACTTGGTTATTTAACTATAAGAAAAATATAACATCTTTGGAGAATGATAGATGAAAAACAATAATATGTCATTGACTATGTTAGTAACAAAGCTTTTTTTGGTGTTGTTTTTAATTATATGTAAGTACAACGTAGCTGTAGTCAGAAGGCTGTCTGCTGCACCAGAAGAGGGCGTCAGATCTCATTACGGATGGTTGTGAGCCACCATGTGGTTGCTGGGATTTGAACTCAGAACCTTTGGAAGAGCAGTCCATGCTCTTAACTGATGAGCCATCTCTCCAGCCCCTTTGGTGTTGTTTTGAGCTAGCTTTCTTTCTTTCTTTCTTTCTTTCTTTCTTTCTTTCTTTCTTTCTTTCTTTCTTTCTTTTTTCTTCCTTCCTTTCTTTCTTTCTTTCTTTCCTTTTTATTGGATATTTTCTTTATTTACATTTCAAATGTTATCCCCTTTCCAGGTTCCCTTACCTGGAAACCCCCATCCCTTGCCCCCTCCCCCTGCTTCTATGAGGTTGTACCCCACCCAGCCACCCACTCCTGTCTCCCTACCCTCGAATTCCCTTCCACTGGGGAATAGAGCCTTCACAGCACCAAGGACCTCTCCTCCAATTGATGCCCTACAATGCCATCCTCTGCTACATGGGTGCCTCCATGTATACTCCTTGGTTAGTGGTTTAGTCCCTGGGAACACATAACACAGCTTTTTAAGCAGTGACTTTAAACTGGCAAGTTGAGAGGTGACCTTTATATAGTTAAAATACGTGAAAAAGTTTATGTATGATTTCAGCATTATTTGCTTACTTATTTTTATAGTGATGGATTTAACACAATTTAAGCAACATATTTTTACTTATTTAGAGGTACAATAATATGTCATAGTTTATTTTTACAAATAACAAAAATTATAAATGTCATTAATTCAAACCTTTTGGCAGCTAACATGGTTCCGATGCATAGTCTTCAATTTCCTTTAACAATACATTTACTATATTGGGTTATTGGTGTAGAATTTTGATAAGACTCAGTCTTAATTAAATAGACTACAGTAAATCTTTTAGGACTAAAATAGAAACACATAACAATAAATATAAATACTAATTAACCATACTTTGATTTAAAATATTAACACTTTAGTAATGAGTCCTTAATATACCTAGAATGATTTGAAACTATAACATAACTTTGTGTAAAATAAAAAGAAACATAATTATATTATTATAAATAGGCAATATTGTCATCAATTTGAAAACTACACTTTATATGTGAAAATAAGCATCATATATCAGGATGTCTTATTTACATTACTGTAGTCTGAAATAGATGGAAAAATACAATACAGGTTTGTAAATGATTTTATTTACTTTATTTTTAAGTGTTTTTTTTAAAACTTCAGATTTTACTACCCTCCCAGGCCCCCTTCAGTCTCTTGAGAGTAAGTTGTGTCTTTTCTGACTAAACATGGACCCAGCAGTCTTATGTTGTATGTGTGTTGGAGGCCTCATATCAGCTGGTGTATGCTGCCTAGTTGGTGGTCCAGTACTTGGGGATCTCAGGTGTCCAGGTTAATTGAGACTGCTGGTCCTCCTATAGGATTATCTTCCTCCTCAAGCTTCTTCTAGCTTTCCACTAATTCAAACACAAAGGCCAGCAGCTTCTGACCATTGATTGGGTCAATGGTCACAAATACCAGCGTCTGACTCAGCTGCTTATTGGTGTTTCAGAGGGCAGTCATGATAGGTTCCTTTGTGTGAGTTCTCCATAGCCTCCCTAATATTGTTAGGTCTTGTGACTTCCTGCTGAGCAGGATTCCACATTGGGCCTGTCACTGGACCTTCTTTTCCTCAGGCTCCTCTCAATTTCCATCCCTACAGTTCTTCCAGACAGGAACAACTATGAGTCAGAGTTCTGACTGTGGGATGGCAGCCCCAGCTTTTACTTGATACCCTGTTTTAATGCTGGAGATGGGCTCTACAAGTTCCCTCTCCCTAACGTAGGGCATTTTATCTAAGGTCCATCTCTTTGAGTCCTGAGAGTCTCTCACATCCCAGGTCTCTTGTACATTTTGGAGAGTTCCTCCAACCTCTTACCTCCCGAGGTTGCATGTTTCCATTCTTTCTGCTGGCTCTCAGGGATCTCAGTCCTATTCCCCCACTGAATACCCTATCATGTTCCCCTCTCTGCAGCCCTCATTCTCTTTTCCTCTCAGGTCCCTCCCTAGCCTTTTGTGGTTGTTTCTTCTCCCTCCCAAGTGGGGCAGAGGCATCCTCACTTGGGCCCTTCAGCATGTTGATCTTTTAGAGTTCTCTGGGTTGTATCTTAGGTACTTTGCACTTCATCTTTTTTTTTTTTTTTTTGGCTAATACTCACTTATTAATGAGTACATACCAGGCATGTCCCTTTGGGTCTGAGTTACCTCACTCAGGATGATATTTTGTAGTTCCATCCATCTGCCTGCAAAACCCAGGACATCCTCATTCTTAATAGCTGAGTAGTATTGCATTGTGTAAATGAACCATATTTTCTGTATCCATTCTTCTATCATGGGACATCTGGATTGTTTTCAGCTTCTGGCTATCAAAACAAGGCTGCTAGAAACATAGTGGAACATGTGCCCTGTGGCATGGTGGGGCATCTTTTGGGTATATTCCCAAGAGTAGTATTGCTGGGTCTTCAGGTAGATCTACTTCCAGTTTTCTGAAGAATAACCAGATTGATTTCCAGAGTGGTTGTACCAGCTTGCAATCCCACCATCAATGGACTAGTGATCCTCTTTCTCCATATCCTCACCAACATGTGCTGTCACCTGAGGTTTTTGTCTTAGCAGTTGTGATTGGTGTAAGGTGGAATCTCAGGGTCATTTTGATTTGCATTCTCTGACTACTAAGGACTTTGAACATTTCTTGAGGTGTTTCTCAGCCATTCCAGATTCCTCTGTTGTGAATTCTCCATTTAGTTCTATATACCATTATTTGATTGTGTTTTTTGGATGTTTTTGGTGTTTAGCTTCTTGAGTTCTTTATATGTTTTGGATATTAGCCCTCTATCAGATGTGGTGTTAGTGAAATTTTTTTCCCAATCTGTAAGTTGCCAATTTGTCTTATTGGCTATGTCTTTTGCCTTACAGAAGCTTTCCAGTTTCATGAGGTCCCATTTATCAATTCTTGATCTTAAGGCATGAACCATTGGAGTTCTATTTAGAAAATTTCCTCCTGTGTCAATGAGTTCAAAGCTTTTTTCTACTTTCTGTCCTTGATCCACTTAGAATTGAGCTTTGTGCAAGGTAACAAATATGGGTCTATTTTCATTTTTCTACATATTGACAGCCAGTTACACCAGCACCGTTTGTTGAAGATGGTTTTTTTTCCCATTGTATATGTTTGGATTCTTTGTCAAAGATCAAGTGCCCACAAGTGTGTGGTTTTATTTCTGGGTTTTCAATTCTATTCCATTGATCAATCTGTCTGCCTCTATACCAATACCATGCAGCTTTTATCACTATTATTCTATAGAAAAACTTGAGGTCAGGGATGGTGATTCTCTGAGCCATTCTTTTATTGTTAAGTATTGTGTTTGATAGTCTGGGTTTTTTGCCTTTCCAGAATGAATTTGAAAATTGTACTTTCCATGTCTTTGAAGAATTGTTTTTGAGATTTTGATGGGATTGCATTGTATCTGTAGATTGCATTTGGTAAGATGGCCATTTTTACTATGTTAATTCTGTTAATCCATGAGCATGGGAGATCTCTCCATTTTCTGAGATCTTCTTTGATTTCTTTCTTGAGAGACTTGAAGTTGTGGTCATACAAATCTTTCTCTTATTTGGATAAACTTACCCCAAGACATATTTGATATTATTTGTGGTTATTTTGAAGGGGGTTGTTTCCTTAACTTCTTTCTCTTCCTGTTTATCATTTGTATAAAGGAAGACTACTGATTTATTTGAGTTAATTTTATATGTGACCAGTTTGCCGAAGTTGTTTATCAGCTGGAGAAGCTCTGTGGTAGAATTCTTGGGGTCACTTATGTATACTATAATATCATCTACAAATAGTGGCACCTTTATTTCTTCTTTGTGGATTTGTATCCCTTTAATCTCTTTTTGTTGTCTTATTGTTCTAGCTAGCACTTCAAGTACTATTTTGAATAGATATGGGCATCCTTGTCTAGTCCCTGATTTTAGTGGAATTGCTTCAAGTATGTCAATTTAATTTCATATTGGTTGTTGGTTTGCTGTATATTGCTTTTATTATGTTTAGGTATGGGTCTTGAATTCCTGATCTCTCTAATACTTTTAACATGAAGGAGTGTTATATTTTGTCAAATGCTTTTTCTGTGTCTGAGGAGATAATCACGTGATTATTTTCTTTGAGTTTGTTTATATAGTAGAATACATTAGTGGATTTTTGTATATTGAACTGGCTTTGTATCCCTGGGATGAAGCCTACTTGATCATGGTAAATGATGGTTTTGAAGTGTTCTTGGATTTGGTTTGCAAGAATTTTATTGAGTATTTTTTCATTGACAACTATAAACAAGATTTCTGTGAAGGTCTCTCTTTTTGGTTATGTCCTTGTGTGGTTTTGGTATCAGAGTAATTGTGGTTTATTGAATGAATTAGGAAGTGTTCATTCTGTTTCTATATCAAAGAATATTTTGAGGATTATTGTTATCTGGTTTTCTTTGAAGGTCTAGTAGAATTCTGTACTGCATCTATCTGACCCTGTGTTTTTTTGGTTGGGAGGATTTTAATGACTTCTATGTCCTTATGGGATATGAGCCTGTTTAGATAGTTTACCTGCTCTTGATTTAACATTGGCATATGGTATTTGTCTAGGAAACCATCCATTTCATTTAGATTTTCAAGTTTTGTTGAGTATAGGCTTTTATAGTAGGATCAGGTGATTTTTTGAATTTCCTCCATGTCTCTTGTTATGTCTCCCTTTTCATTTCTGATTTTGTTGATTTGGAGACTGCCTCTGGGATCTTTAGTTAGTTTGGCTAGGGCGTTATCTATCCTGTTGATTCTCTCAAAGACCCAGTGTTTGCATTTTTTGATTATTTGTATTATTGTCTTTGTTTCTATTTGGTTATTTCAGCTCTGAATTTGACTATTCCTGCCTTCTACTCTTCTTGGGGGTGTTTGCTTCTTTTTGTTCTAGATCTCTTAGATTTGCTGTTAAGTGTAAGATCTCTCCAATTTCTTTACCAGGATACTTAGTACTATGAAATTTACTCTTAGCACTGCTTTCATTGTGTCCCATAAGTTTGGGTATGATGTGCCAATATTTTTATGAAATTCCAGGAAGTCTTCAATTTCTTTCTGTATTTCTTCTTTGACTAAGTTATCACTGAGTATAGCTTTGTTCAGTTTCCACATGTATGTGGGCTTTCTGTCTTTTTCTGTTATTGATGACCAGCCTTAGGCCATGGTGATCTGATAAGATGCATGGAATTCTTTCAATCTTCTTGTATAGGTTGAGGGTTGTTTTATGACCAATTATATAGTCTACTTTGGAGAAAGTACCATGAAAAAGGTGTATTCTTTTGTTTTAGGGTGAAATGTTCTGTAGATATCTGTTAAATCCATTTGGTTCATGACCTCTACTAGTTTCACTGTGTCTCTGCTTAGTTTCTGTTTCAATGACATGTCCATTGGTGAGACAGGGGTGTTGAAGTCTCCCACTATTAATGTGTGGGCTTCACAGTTTCTTTTGAGCTTTAGTAAAGTTCCTTTTATGAATGTGGGTGCCTGTAGTGTTTGATTTTGTGTGTCAACTTGACACAAGCTGGAGTTATCACAGAGAAAGGATACACCCTTGAGAAAATGCTTTCATGAGCTCCAGCTGTAAAACACTTTCTCAATTAGTGATCAAAGGGGGAGAGCCCATTGTGAGTGGCAACATCCCTGGGCTGGTAGTCTTAGGTTCTATAAGAAAGCAAGGTGAACAAGACAGGGGAAGCCAATAAAGGAGCTAGAGAAAGGACCAAGTGCTGAAGGGGTTTACAGTCCCTTACGAGGAACAACAATATGAACTAACTAGTACCCTCAGAGCTCCCAGGGTACCACCAACCAAAGAGTACACATGGTGGGTCTCATGGCTCCAGCTGCATATGTAGCAGAAGATCGCCTACTTGGTCATCAGTCAGAGGAGAGGGCTGTGGTCCTGTGAAAGCTTAATGCCCCAGTGTAGTGGAATGCCAGGGCCAGGAAGTGGGAGAGGGTAGGTTGGTGAGCAGGGGGAGGGGGGAAGGAACAGTGTTTTTTTTTTTTTTTCAGAGGGGAAACCAGGAAAGAGGATATCATTCAAAAGGTAAATAAGAAAGTATCTAATATTAAAAAAAAGCAGGGGAAGCAATCCAGAAAGTAACATCTTCCAATGGCCTTTGCATCAGCTCCTGCTTTCTAACCTGCTTAGTTCTAGTCTTGACTTCCTTTGGTGATGAACAGCAATGTGTAAGTGTAAGCTGACTCAACCCTTTCTTCCACAACTTACTGTTGGTCATGATGTTTTCTGCAGGAATAAAAACCCTGACTAAGACAGTAACTTACATTTGGGACATAGATATTTAGAAATGAGACTTTCTCTTAGTGGATTTCCCCTTTGATGAATATGAAGTGTCCTTCCTCATCATGTTTGATAACTTTTGGTTCAAAGTCTATAGTATTGGATATTAAGATGGCAACTCCTTCTTGTTTCCTGAGACCATTTGATTGGAAGACCTTTTTATATCCTTTTACTTTAAGATATTTCTGTCTTTGTTGTTGAGTTGTATTTATTCTGTGCAGCAAAATGCTGGATCTTGTTTCTGTATCCAGGCTGCTAGCTTATGTATTTTATGGGTGAGTTGAGTCCTAATACTAATATTGAGAGTTATTAAAGACAGATGACTATTGTTTCCTGTTATGCTTGTTTTTTTTTATGTAGCTCTATGTGTTTGTTGTTCTCTCCCTTGTCTTTGTTGCGAGATGCTTAATATCTTGTCTTCTCTTTGATGTAGGTACCTTCCTTGTGTTGGAGTTTTCCTTCTAGGATCCTCTATAGAGCTGGTTTGGTAGATATATACTGTTTGAATTTGGTTTTGTCCTGGAAGATTTTGGTTTTTCCATCTATGTAGATTGAGAGTTTTGCTGGCGTTTTTCTTCACTTAGAGTCTGCATGACCTCCAACCAGGTACTTCTGGCTTACATAGTCTCTGTTGAGAAGTATGGTATAATTCTGATAGTTCTACTTTTGTATATTATTTGGACATTTTCCCTTGCAGCTTTTAATATTCTTTTCTTGTACTGTGCATTTAGTGTTTTTATTATTATATGATGAGAGGATATTTTTTCTGGTCCTATCTACTTGGTGTTCTACAGACTTCTTGTACCTTTATGATTATCTCTTTCTTTAGGTTGGGGAAATGTTCTTCTATGATTTTGTTGAAGATATTTTCAGGTCCTTTGAGCTGGGAATCTTTCTGTGCCTGGGGGCTGGACTCTTAGGCAACCAGATTTCACTGTCAGACAAGTGGTCCCCAGGGAGGTCCCCTGTGGCTCTGAAAACAAATCCCACACTCTAAAGTGAGCAACAAACCCACAGGGGGCTCTGGTCTCCTAGTTAGTATTTATTTCAGCACCTGTTTTTGTGCGATTTTCATTAGCCTCTACCTATTACACTGTTGTGACTTGTTGGCCATTATTTGATTTTTGTACGGAAAAAAAGCTTTGTTATAGAAATCAGCATACTATTTTTTTTAAATATGGAGAGAAGATATTCTGATTATTCTTAGATTTGGTCTTTTCATTGTGTACTGAATTTCCTGTATACTTTGGGTTAGGAGATTTTACCTTTGAATTTTCTTTGACAGTTGTGTCAATGTCTTCTATGGTATCTTCTACACACAAGATTCTTCTTTCTCTTGTATTCTATTAGTGATACTTACATTTGTAATTCCTGACCTCTTTCCTAGGTTTTCCATTTCTAGGTTTGTCTCCAATTGTGTTTGCTTTATTGTTCCTACTTCTACTTTTTGGTCTTCTACTGCTTTACTCAATTCCTTCACCTGTTTGATTGTGTTACCCTGTATTTCTTTCAGTGAGTTATTTATATCCTCCTTAAAGGACTCAATTATCTTCATGAGATAAGATTTTAGGACAGATTTCTGATTTTCAAATGTGTTGGTGTATTCAGGGCTTGCTGTGGTGTGAGAACTGGGTTCTTACAATGACCACATATATTGCCTTCTGTTGCTTAAGGTCCTGTGCTTGCCTCTAGACATCTGTATGTTCCTGGTGTTTTCTGGTCTGGTGATTCTATCTGGAGTCTACCTCTTTAGTCCCTGGGTTTCTTCAGGTCTTCTTGAAGGCCTGTGGCCCTGACTATGGCAGACCACCTGTGGGGCCTTCCAATTAGGGTCACTTCAGAGGGGCAGAGAAGCTCTTGGTCTGTTTCTCTGCCTGCAATAGATCTTCTGGGAGGCCTTCAGACTGTTGGGTCTTCAGAAGAGCAGTAAGATTGTTGTCCTGTGTGAAGATATTCTCCAGGGACATCTACTGACCATGGTTTCTGTTTCCCTGTGTGCAGCAGAATTCCAGGGAAGTTTTCAGTCTGTTAGGTCCATTCTGCTGCATGCCACAGAGCTCTCAGGAGGTCTCCAGTCTGTGGTATCCATTGCCTAGTTGCCTCATATACAGAGGAGCTCCTGGGATGCCTTCAAGCTGTAGTGTCTTCAAGGGAGCAGACAAGCTAGTGATCCATTGCCTGGTTGCCATCTGTGTAGCAGATCTCCTGGGATGCCAGTTGCCCTGTGTGCAGCAGTTCTCCTTGGAGGTCTCAGGCTGTAGTGTCAATTGCACTGTGGGTAGTGGATCTCCTGGGATACCTCAGGCTGTGGTGTCAGTTACCCTGAGTACAGTAATTCTTCTGGGCTGCTTCAGGATATTTTGTTTCCAGGGGAGAAGACTAGCTAGCAATCTGCCCCAGCAGAAAGGGCTGGGCTGAAGGGGAGGAGTATTTGGAGAAAGGGGTGTTGGATGATGTTGGGTCCTGAGTACACTGGGCTCCCAGACACAGTTGTGGGACTTCTGGAGGATTCTTACAACTGCTCTGAGTGAAGTGGATCTTCTAGTCTGGTTCAGGATATAGTCAAACTCCAAATTAAATGGAAAATTTTTATAACAAATTAGTTTTTGTTTTTAATTAAATGCTCAAAAATAAAAGAGAGAATTGAAGTTAGTGTATGAAAGCTTTTGGAGAGAGAAAAGAGGAGTGAGATATGTATAATTATACTATATTATGATTTCAAATATTTGAAAGTCTTTTTAAAATAATTCAGAGTTTTTTAGATTGCTAAAACCTAAGATGCTAACACTGAATCTGTAAAGATAATATAATTAGAGATAATTGTATACAAGTTTACAATTTATACTGTAAAATTATTACCAAAATATTAGGAAACAAAGTAAGCATAGTGATATACAATGTGATTCCAGTACTTTGGGGTGATACAGGAAAGTCATGAGCCTAATTTACATATCTAAAATACAAGCAACAAAAAAAGCATACAAAATTAACATAATCCACAGCAAAACAAATCACCAAACAAGAATAATACAAATTAAAGTGTATTTAGGGTCCAGGAATTATGTTAATATAATTAACAGAATTTATATATTAGCCTGAAATTGATTAAGTCCATAACCAAATACATTTTAAAGTTTAATTTTTATTTAATAAAATTAAAGTCTTCAAATACCAATATAATAACTCATAAGCACAGATAATGTTGGCATAGTCAAATAAGTATCTTTACGGCCAGCAAGCCTAATTAGTATATTTATAAGCTCACATTTTCTAATATTTTACTATAAAGTCAATAGAATTGCAATAAAGAAGCAATAATCTAGATTTAAACTTATGTAATGTTAAAAGCCATTAAATGTATATAGTCAGTTACAATGAGGTGACACACCTCATTACAGCAGCAGAGATGACACAAATATAGGCATCTGTGTTTACAGCCATCAAAGTTCATTGAATCTATAATTAGAATAATCCTTTTCACAATATTGTTCTACAAAACCTTGGGTATACAACACCTTTGGATCTTCTAGTGTTTTTCTCAGATATTTTCTTTAGTATGTTATAATTTTCATTGTTGAGCTGTTTACCTTTTTATTTATGTTTATGCTTAGGGTATGTGCTTATTTGTTTGTTTTGTGACTATTGTGAATGGAATTGTTTCTTTGACTTTTCTCAGCTTGTTTGTTACTGGTAATATAAAATGTCTACAGATAATGGTGGATGGGAGAGGAAGTCAAGGGATTCAACTCCCCCCTTTCCTACTCCTAGTTAATAATAGTTTATGCCCACCAGTCTCCAATAAACACTTAACAACCAAAGGTCACAGAGACCATCCTGGTGAAGTTTATTGGGTCTTAACAGTAAAAAAAAAATCACAAGGATATGGGAAAAGGTCTTTTTTTGAGACAGCATTTCTCTGTGTAGCCCTGACTGTCCTGGAACTCACTCTGTAGACCAGGCTGGCCTGGAACTCAGAAATCTTACTGCCTCTGCCTCCCAAGTGCTGGGATTAAAGGCATGAGCCACTACCGCCAGCAATAGAAAACGGTTTATTAATGGGGAGAGAAGAATTGTTACGGGCAGGACAGAAACAAACGAGTTTATGGGGGAAAGAGTAATGAGAATTAATTGAATTAAGTTATGAATATAAAAGAAGACATTTGGTTAAAAAAAAAAGAAAATACTGTACTATTTAGTTAGGGATAAGATGAATACAAATAGTGGGTCCTAGTTATACCCAGTGTTGGGGTAGATGTTGTGGCCTATTCACCTGATAGCCAGTGTGTGGGAATGCCAGGGCAGGGAGGCAGGAGTGGGTGAGTAGGTGGGGGAACACCCTTACAGGAGCAGGGGGAGGGGGAAACCAGGAAAGAGGACAGCATTTGAAATATAAATAAAGAAAATATCAAATAAAAAATGATGAAGACAAATAATGCCCATATCCACTAGAGAATGACCAATCATTCAGCAGCTATCGAGAAAGAGAGAGAGGGGGGGATAGAGAGAGAGAGAGAGAAAGAGAGAGAGGGAGGGAGAGAGAGAGAGGGAGAGAGAGAAAGAAAGAGGGAGAGAGAGAGGGGGGTAGAGAGAGGGGGGAGAGAGAGAGAGAGAGAGAGAGATGGAGAGACAGATATTTCCTCAATAACTACTTATCAACTCTAAATATTTTAGTAGGGGCAATCCAGTGTGTCTATATAATATCCATGCTGGAATCTTAAGTGGCTTGATGTTTTGCTGGTCTCATGCAGGTAATCATAACCACTGCCTGGTGCAGAAGTGGCAGTCTCTCTTGGCTGTAGTCAGATCAAGAAGGAGAACACTTAGCTCCTTGTACAGTTCTGTGTCTACCTGGATGCTGCCATGCTTCCTGCCATGATGATAACTGAAACTCTGAAACTGTAAGCCAGCCTCAATTAAATCCTGTCCTTGGGTCCATTTATAAGAGTTGCATTGGTTATGGAGTCTCTTCACAGCAATGGAAATCCTAACTACTAAGGCATACATATATACATATGTAGCGATAATTATGCATTATTGAGTTTACTCTACAATTTTCTTATATGACTCACCATAATTACCACTTTGCATTTTATTCCCTATTTTTCTTCATATTGCTTGGATTTGGTTGACATTTTCTTGACCTGTAATGCCCCCTTACTATTTTCATACTTACTCTGGGTGCTATAATTCAAATCCACAAATATTGTATCAAAACTAACATCCAGATTTAAAAGAGAATATGGGGAATCTGTCTTTCTAGGTCTATATTACCTAAATATAATATTCACAAACTGAATATAGAAATATATCAAAATTATCCATTACAATCAAATTGGCTTTATCAAAGAAATATAAGTATGGTTCAATCTATATGTCAATAAATATAATAAATCATAAAAATGTGCTCAAAGACAAAAAAATCAAATGATCATCTAAATAGATGATAATCAAACCATTAAAAACCTTTAACATGTTTTTATGATCAAAGTCATACAGAAGAAGGACTAAAGAGAATCTACCACAGCATAATAAGATCCACGTGGCATGCCTGGCAGTGGTGGCACACACCTTTAATCTCATCACTTGGGATCCAGAGACAGGTGGATTTTTAAGTTCCAGGACAGCCTGGTCTACAGAGTGAGTTCCAGGACAGCCAGGGCTATGCAAAGAAACCCTGTCTCAAAAAAAAAAATAAATAAATAAAATAAAAAAAGTCTGCAACGTGGCTCTATACAAAATTAACAGAAAAAAATCAGTAAAATCAGTAACTGTTCTATATACCGAAACATACGTGCATGTTCTATTGCAATGACTCCCGTTTCTTTTTTTTCAATTTTTTATTATATATTTTCTTTTTATACATGTCATATGATATATCCTTTCCCAGTTTCCCCCTCTAAAACACCAAAACAAACAAAAAACAAAAAACAAAAAACAACAAGAACAAACCCCTGTTCATTCCCTCCTACCCCCTCCCCATGCTTGCCACCCCACCCTCTCCTGCTTAATGGCCCTGGCATTCCCCTACACTGGGGCATAGCACCTTCACAGGGCCAAGATCCTCTCCTCCCATTGATGACCAACTTGGCCATCCTCTGCTATACATGTGCTTTTGGAGCCATGAGTTCCACCATGTGTACTCTTTGGTTAGTAGTTTTGTCCCTGGGAGCTCTGAGGGTACTAGTTAGTTCATATTATTGTTCGTCCTAAGGGGCTGCAAACTCTTCAGTTCCTTGGGTCCTTTCTCTAACTTCTTCACTGGGGACCCTGTACTCAGTTCAATGGATGGCTGAGAGCCTCTACTTTTTTTTTTGTTTGTTTGTTTGTTTTGAGAGAGTGTTTACTGTTTTGATTTAATCAAATGTAAAATATTTCATCAAATTACCCAGGAAAATTCAGGTAGCAGAAATATATAACATATTCATTTCTTCACAATGTTTCAAATCAGTTTTACAAGGCCATATATACATACACACAACCACACGCACACATACACACACACACACACACACACACACACACACATATATGTATATGTATATA
>NW_022196900.1:26455-83759 GCF_008632895.1 Mastomys coucha | reverse complement strand
TATATATATATATATGTATATAATGCCATTTAAACCATTTCCTCTTTCTATACTGAAATACTCGAGTATAGAAATAAGCTTCGTTGTGCTTAGGTAACATTAGGGCCTTCCTACAACATGACTGCATAGGTTTTTAAGGTTAAATGTGAACATTATGAAAGGCCTTGAGTCAGTCAATCCCATTTGAATCTCAGGTTCAGAGCAGCATATTAGACACCTGCCCAAGGAGATACCTTCACTGAGCCTGTGTGTGTGTGTGTGTGTGTGTGTGTGTGTGTGTGTGTGTCTGTGTGTGTGTGTGTGTGTTTAAGGAGATGGGTAGATTCAAGGCAGACTGCCTGAGGGCATACTGATAACTGTTAGCCATCTGCAGTCATTGGCAAGACAGAAACACACACAATCTTCATATTCAAACACAGGAAATTACAGAAGATATCCCAATGAAGACTTTTAATATGGGACCTCTACTTCTTTATTAGTCGGATCCTTTCAGAGCCTCTCAGGAGAAAGCTATATCAGGCTGGATTGTCCTTCTTTCAGTCTCTGCTCCATAGTTAGTCTCTGCAACTCCTTCCATGGGTATTTTGTTCCCCCTTTTAAGAAGGAATGAAGTATCCACATTTTGGTCTTCCTTCTTGTTGAGTTTCTTGTGGTTTGTGAATTGTACTTTGTGTATTCCGATCTTCTGCGCTAATATCCACTTATCAGAGAGTGCATACCATGCATGTTCTTTTGTGATTGGGTTACCTCATTCAGGATGATATTCTCCAGATCCATCCATTTCCCTAAGAATTTCATAAATTCATTGTTTTTAATAGCTGAGTAGTATTCCATTGTGTAGATGTACCACAATTTCTGTATCCATTCCTCTGTTGAGGGTCAGAACTTCAAGTCTCTGAAGAAGGAAATTGAAGATCTCAGAAGATGGAAACATCTCCTATGCTCATGGATTGGCAGGATTAATATAGTAAAAATGGCCATTTTGCTGAAAGCAATCTACAGATTCAATGCAATCAGTATCAAAATTCCAACTCAGTTCTTCACAGACTTAGAAAGAGCAATTTGCAAATTCATCTGGAATAACAAAAAACCCAAGATAGCAAAACCTATTCTCAACAATAAAGGAACCTCTGGTGGAATCACCATCCCTGTCCTTAAGCTGAATTAACTACAGAGCAATTGTGATAAAAGCTACATGGTATTAGTACAGTGACAGGCAGGTAGATCAATGGAATAGAATTGAAGACCCAGAAATGAACCCACACACCTATGGTCACTTATTCTTTGACAAAGGAGCTAAAACCATACTGTGGAAAAAAAGACAGTATTTTCAAAAAATGGTGCTGGCTCAATTGGCAGTTAGCATGTAGAAGAAGGCAAATTGATCCATTCTTTCTCCTTGTACAAAGCTCAAGTCCAAGTGGATTAGGGACCTCCACATCAAACCAGATACACTGAAACTAATAGAAAAGAAAGTGGGGAAGAGCCTTGACCACATAGGCACAGAGGAAAATTTCCTGAACAGAACACCAATAGCTTATGCTCTAAGATCAAGAATTGACAAATGGGACCTCATAAAGTTGTAAAGCTTCTTTAAGGCAAAAGACACTGTCAATAGGACAAAATGGCAACCGTCAAATTGGGAAAAGATCTTTACTAATCCTATATCTGATAGAGGGCTAATATCAAATATATATAAAGAACTCAAGAAGTTAGACTCCAGAGAACCAAATAACCCTATTAAAAATGGGGTACAGTCTCTGGATTGTCCTTCCTTCAGTCTCTGCTCCATAGTTTGTCTCTGAAAATCCTTCCATGAGTATTTTGTTCCCCCTTTTAAGAAGGATCAAAGTATCCACACTTGGGAGTTCCTTCCCATATTCAATCATCAAATCCAGACACTATTGTGGATATAAGCAAGTGCTAGCTGACAGGAGCCTGATATAACTGTCTCCTGAGAGGCTCTGACAGTACCCAACTAATACAGAAGTAGAATCTCACACCCATCCATTGGACTGAGTACAGGGTCCCCAATGAATGAGCTAGAGAAAGGACACAAGGAGCTGAAGGGTTTGCAGTCCCTTAGCACGAATAACAATATGAACTAACTAGTACCATCAGAGCTCCAGGGACTAAAACTCCAACCAAAGAGTACACATGGGGAGACTCATGGCTCCAGCCCCATGTGTATAGCAGAGGATGGCCAAGTTGGTCATCAGTGGGAGGAGAGGACCTTGGCCCTGTGAATGTTCTGTGCCCCAGTGTTGGGGAATGCCAGGGCCAGGAAATTGGAGATGGTGGGGTGGTGATCAGGGGGAGAGGGGAGGGAACAGGGGATTGCTTTAGTTTTTGGTTTTTGTTTTTCTTTTATTTTTTATTTTATTAGTTTATTATTTTATTTTCTTTTTCTTTTTCTCTTTTGAAGGCGAACCTGGGAAAGGAGATATTGTAAATAAAGAAAACATCTAATAAAAAAAGAAATGTAAATAAAGAAAATATTTAATAAAAATTTAAAAAAATGGGGTACAGAGCTAAACAAAGAATTCTCAACTGACAAAATCAAAACAACCCAGAGATTCCACGTCACACCAGTCAGAATGGCTAGGATAAAAAATTCAGGTGACAGCCGATGCTGGAGAGGTTGTAAAGAAAGAGGAACACTCCTTCATTGCTGGTGGGATTGCAAGCTGGTACAACCACTCTGGATCAGTTTCGTGGTTCCTCTGGAAATTGGACATAGTTCTACCAGAGGACCCAGCTGTACTACTCCTGGGCATATACCCAGAAGATGCTCCAACATGTAATAAGGACATATGCTCCACCATGTTTATAGCAGCCTTATTTATAATAGCCAGAAACTGAATCCCATTTCTTATACCACAGTCACACCTTTCTATACATTTCATTAATTAAGAAGACCAATGTGGTTTGTGTGTGTGTGTGTGTGTGTGTGTGTGTATGTGTCTGGTTTTAGAATTTTTCCTTTCTTGTTAATTCTTTTTTGTTGTTGTTTTCCTGTTTGTTTTCTAAAGAGAGATGGAAAACAGGACAAGATATTGGGTGGCTGGGGAGGTAGTGAGGACCTGGGTAAAATTAGAAGAGAAGAAACTGATCAGAATATGTAATATGAAAAATTGTTTTCAACCTATAAAAGAAGACCTACTTTCATGTTATAATTTCAGTTCTAATTTAACAGGACTAATTCTAACTTTGTGAAAAATGTAAAATTTAAGCTACTATTTCAATATAATTTGGACCATAGTTAGCCTGGAAGAGGAAAAATCTTTGTGCCCATCAATAATACACTGCATGATAGACTGAATAGTGGGTCTATCCATCTTGTTATGGTGGGAATGACCACAATCACATACACACACTCACACACACACACACACACCATATGTATATATATATACATATGTATACATATGGTGTGTGTGTGTGTATACACATATATACACACATGTATATACATACATATATATACATATTTATATATGTATGTGTATATATACATATGTCACACACAACATATGTATATGTAATAAATGTATTATATATAATATATGTATTATATATATACATATGTTGTATGTGTGACATATGTATATGTATGTATATATGTATATATACATATGTAATCTGAGAATCCCTTGTCATTATATGGTGTACACACAGAAATACATCTTCATGTTTTATTTTATGTAATCTCTAGTTATATATTATGCAACATATTTCCTATTCTTGCTTATTATACCCACTAGAAGTTAAGATTTATCACAGCAGATGTCTCTTTGTTCTGTTTTCCACATTGTATTGCATGCAGTGATCAAAACTGTCATAATACAATACAGTAAATATCTTTCAGTTAAATTGCTACACATAATGAATTTCCTGAATCACAAAGGAGAAAATAGATGCTCATTACTTCTTAACTTGTCCAAGATCACATAAACATGTAGTAATAAAATTATAATTTAAATTCAACTCCATGTTAACCTACAACTTACGTTTTATTTTTAAACCAGTATCTGTCCTAAACAACATTTTATTACTTCTATTTAATCTCCGTCTTTCAATACTGAATATAATTGTAGGAGGTTATATGTGGGCTGATGACATACAAGACGACTGTACACCACGGTACCACCGTTACTGTTGACACAATGCTACTTATTTAACTTTTTAATAGATCAGATTATATTGAAATTATATATATGTACGTTTGTGTATGTGTGTATATGATTTCAAAATCTGCTTTAAATACAGCAATTTAGAGTCACCAACCAGCCCAAATTTCTATGTCTATAACTGTTAACACAACAGAAATAAAATGTGCTTCAAGCTAATTATTCCATCCTGCCAGAAGCTCTTCGCTGCTGCTCCTTTACTTTGCACTTACAACACACTAAAGCTGTTGAAAGAAAACAGAAGAACAGATGTAAGGAGCTGGAGTTCCTCCATAGAATTCTAAATGGCACACAGACTCCTTGCAACAGCAAATAAAAGCTTGTGATCATTAAGAGGCCTAGAAAGGAAGGCAAAGAACTCAACAAACATTTAGATTCCCCACAAACCATTTCATCTTTGTCAGAATTTAATTTAAAACACTTTTGACATTCAATTATTCACTGTAGACAGACTCAGAGTCACATCATCTGCTGCCAAAGCTAAATTACCAAATAGAGAGACATAAGCCTGAGTGGTTCCTTCACAAGATAGCCCATAATGATAAAAAATTCCTCCTGCAGGCATCATGCACTATACACATTAACACAGTTTCCCAGCAAGAATCGATCTCAAGCTATTTGTAGAACGTAGAAGTAACTTGGGAAGTAACATTGACATTCTTAGAAATCATTTTAATTGGATCTAAGCTTAATTTAATAAATTTCATTGTGTTATTTTTACCAGTGTCAGCTGTTTATTAACACTCCTTCAAACTGGCTTATCTATTTGCAATTTATCTTGTTGACAAGTTTTAATGAATATTCAAATTTGATGGATTAAAATAGATTAACTATGAAATATAGTCAAACCAGCAAATCTTAAAGGCGATGTTTTATTGCATTAAAATGGAATCTCTATTAACCACAAGTGACTTTTATACCTCATAAAAGGACCACATGTCTCAGAAGGGTGTTTCCCAAACTGTTGATTCCAAATGAAACTCTTTAACCCTTCCTTTCAGCTGATATTCTAACCTGCCACTAAATTCAGTATACATTATAAGATAGGACTGTCCTTTCTAATCTTTGGTTATCAAAACATCTTTTATACTTGGTTGTCTCTTAATTATGTTGGAAGATGTCCTCTGTCAGCATAGAAAGTGATAATTGGCTTGAAAGATATTGAATCCTTTATGGTAACATTCCTGTTTCATCATGAAGACCAGTCTTTTTAGCCTGAACATTTTTCCCCCATCATTATCCACTAATCGCAAATTGAAAGTTTTTTTTGTAAACATATATTCATTATACAAATAATGGGCTTCATTTGAAATTTTAAAGATTTAGCTTTATTTGTGTGAATATGTATTTCTCTCCCTCTTTCTCTCTCTCTCTCCCTCTCTCTCTGTCTCTCTCTGTTTCCCTCTTTCTCTCTCTTCTCTCTCTCTCTCTCTCTCTCTTCTCTCTCTCTCTTTCTTTGTCTCTCTCTTGTGTATGTGTTTGTATTATGTGGGTCTTAGGTTGTACTGTGTGTATGTCTTTGTTTGGGTACATCAATTTGCACATGTGTGGGTTACTCATGGAGACCAGAATAGGGTATCTAGTTCCCTTGAGATGTGGTTTCAGTGAGTAAGCTGCCAAATGATACCAGAAATTGAACTTGGATTTTCAGCAAGAGCATTTTGTTTCTTTGAGTGCTTATAGGCTCATGCATGTGAACACCTGGCATCATTGGCAGAGGTTTAGGAGATATGTTCTTCTTGAAGGAATTATGTCACTGAAGATAGTCATTAATACACCTTGAACAATTTTCAGTTGTTTTTCTCTACTTTGGGATTATAGTTCAAGATGTGAGATCTCTGCTTGCTATTATGGCTGTTATGCCTGTTAACATGCCTGCTCTTCTGCTATCATTTTGAACTCTTATCTCACTGACGTCACAAATGCAAGTAAAATTATTCTTCTGTAAATTGCTTTGAACATATGGTTTATCAGACCAAATAACTAACCCATGCATCCAGGGCTTTAAACCATGAGTCACCTCTACAGACCTGTTTTTGTGATAGTTTCACGAATGCCTAGAATACAGTTTAGCTGTCATTATCCTTTCCTGTATCTCCTATTCCCTAATGTTGGTCTCTTCCATAGTAGTTCCTCTGTTACTTTCATGTGATTGTTTTCCCCTTAAAGTAGGTTAGTCCTGATGGGAAAAGCATGAGATATTTGCCTTTCTGAATCTTATCTACTTTGTTTCACATGATAATTTCAGTCCATATAACTATTAAAGCATTATCTTTTATGTCCTTCAACACTTACTGAAATATAATGCAACTCTCTTGTCCTCTTTTAGACATGATAACTAAATTTTGGTACTATTCTTAGTATTTTTTAAGACAGGGAGTATTTTGTTTAAAACTCATCAGTGAAGTGGATGGCTCGGGTCTCTGACAAATCATTCATATTTAAAGCATAAATCAGTAACTGTATAAAGCACATATTGCCATGTACAAATTAATTGATCAGACCACAACTTTCTATGATGGAACAGAAGAAACTTCCCTATGAAAACAGTACCTTTTTGATATTTAATTTAGTATTCCTTTCCTTCCTTGCTCTCACCTTCAACAGAATACACATGAACCTCCTCATATTCCTTCTCTAGGGCAGCCATGTTCTCAAGGGCTTCAGAACAAAGGCATACATCTGAAAAAATGTGTGATCTAGGTGAGTCCAGGCCTCAGTAATAGTGTGGTTTTGTTCAGCATGAACACAACTCTCTGGATCTTGGCCACACCACCACAAGATACCAGACTGGGAGGCAGGTCATTAGTGCTAACTTTGAAGTCAATGGAGTACCAGTCCTACCTCACTGAAGAAGGTATTGAAGGAGTCCTCCTCCAATGGTCTTTGTCATTTGGTATCTGGCAATCAGGTTCAATGCCACTTTCCAGGCAGTAGAACTTTCATTTGGCATTGCCTACTTGGACACCAGCCTGGTCAATGTGGAGAGAGATGCACTCATGCATGGTTGCTCCTTTGTGGCTGCTGGGTAGGGAAGAGGTAAGTAGGAGGTGTTGCTTCTTACAATGCAACTTTTAGGTGGTAGATGTAAGAAAACCTCCCATATTCAGTATTAATGAAAATTACTGATATATATTCTATAACTAGGGTGCCTATCTGATACTAAGCATTCACTCTCAAAATCAATTATATATAAATATATGTACATAAAATTGATTGCATATTGAAATATATAATTGATAAATATGTAAATATATAAATGAAATATTCAAAAGATTCAACAAATTATATTTATGCATTTATAAATAATTATATATATACATATGTATATGTGTGTATATATATATATGTATGTATATATATATGAGTTAAAAGTGAAAAAGTGTCCCATGAATTTTAGAGGAACTGTAACATGGCAGGGGTTGGAAGGAGAAAAGTAAACGGGGGAAATAAGTTAATTCTATCTTAAGAAAATTTAAAATGAATTAAAATTATCTAATTAATCATACCAAAATGCTAAAGATAAAGAATTTCCCAAGAAGGTAGAAAATCAAATAGATATGGATGAAGATATGTAAGTAATTGAGTTCATAAATTCAAATATCATATAACTAGCTCGCTTCTGTCTGTTTCATATAATATGTAGTCATTCTGCTTCACCAATTACTTCTAACTTAACTGCATTCACTTTCATGGAAACAACTAACCCAGTAACCACTGAAGAGACACTAATAACTCTCTCCATTCTTCAGTATCAGATATGCTCCATTTCTTGATATTCAATGTTCAGTCTCCAACACTGACACTAATGTGCACTACACAACCGTGTGGAACATAGTGTCTCAAAAGAAAATGCTGCACCTGCTGTCATTTGGGTGTGATTTCAGTGTGTTCCCCAAGGTTTCACATTTTCATTCAGCCAAACTAGAAATACATGTGTCAGTGTGGGTCAGTCATTCATTTTCAGAGCTTATATCCAGACAGTTTCAATTATATTTAATAAATCTTCTTCCCCTGCTCTTTTTTTATTCTATTTCTTAGAGCAAGGGCACTCTGTTCTCATCCGATTACATGCAAGTGTTTCAGTTAGCATTGGTTACTTGAGCCTTGCTTTCTTCCAATATGTTTAGAAGGATCCTAGAAATCAATTTCAATGCACATATAATGAAGAGCTGACCATGGCACTCTAGTATTTAAAGCATCATGCTGAAAAATTAAAGTCCACTGAGTGAGCATGCATTTTTTTTCTATTTAATTCATTACCAACTTCCACTTAGCTAGTTTTGCATCTGTACTTTACAATTCAAGCACATTTTAGTATGATGTGAAAATTTAGATAGGTTATTCATTTTACTCCCAGAAAATTGTGTATTATTCTGTAATTTCCACAGGGATAGCTATGCCAGTTTACTAATTCTGCTCTGCTGTGACAAATTCCCATAAACAAGCTGTTTAAAGCACTATATTGTCTTACTACTCTGCAGTTCAATGGCTCTGTTTTTCTAAAAGCAGGGAGTTGACAGAATACAACTCCTTCTGGAGGCTCCAGGAATAGATATACGTAGACAGGACAATGTATCTTCAGGTTGTAGAACAGAAACAGGAGACATGCAAAGACTCTTAATGCTTCATTTTAAGGATTTATGTTTGGAAGTAATTATACTTCCAAAGAAGAGTTACAAAAATTGTTAAATTATCTATTTGTATATATTTATTAATGCTAAACAGTAATTTGCATAGTTCAAAAACATTCAGTTATTTATAAACCTTATTATGAAATTGCTTAAAAATTGTCACAACCATCACTTTCAGCTAAAGTCTTTATCATCCTAGTGTGACAATGATTACCTGGAAAAATAATGGAACACAGTAGCTCCAAAGATATTCCATGTTTGATTGATATCCCTGGAAATCCTGCTTCATTCTGAAAAGAAATAGATGAGGAGTGGATGGGAAGCAGGGAGGGAATGGGAACTGTGGAGGGAGGGAACCTGCAGTCAGGATGTAATATATGTAAAGAAGGATAGTGTTTAAAAAAATTAAAAGAGATAGTGTTGCTCATGCAGCAGTTAGGATGTGACTTTGACCTGCTCTCCAAGCCTCCGTATGTTAACATCCCATCCCTCCTGTTGTACATTAAGAGGAAAACTTATCTGATGATAAGAGTTGAGCCCAGAGATGTTGGGAGGCAGTTGGTAATCTTTAAAGACTTTCTATGCAAGGTTTCAATGGTCTTTAAAATATAGGAAAGGGTTGAGAAGTGATGCATACTTTATATATATATTCACTGCTGCTTGCCAAGTGGTTCTCTGATCAGGAATGGTATTAAGTAAGAATGCATCATAAGGTTTTGACTTCAGCTTTGCACTTATAGAATTGTGAGCTTAATATACATTGTAGGCCTTTGTGTCAGTAACAAGAGTAATAAGATTCTTATCACATATTCTTAACCAAATACTCAGTGAAGACTTATTGAAGGTTTTAATACCTTTCAGCCAAATATTTTTATAATTCCTCGTATTGCAAAATGTTTCATTACAAAATAATATTTGAAGCATCCTCACTTTCCATTTAGAAGGAGGAAGAAAAAAATCATGGAAGGTGTGAGGAAGGTATGAGGAGGGACCTGTGTGGGAGAGGAGACTGGGAGGGGGCAAGATAATGTATGGGTGAGACAGGCCCAGAGGGTCAGAAAAATAAATGGAAATATGCGACTGCAGAGGGTCAGGGTGGGGAAACCTTTAGAAATCTCCAAAACATGGGATATGATAGGCTCCCAGGACTCAGTTGGGATGATATTAGCCAAAAAAGTCAACAATGGGGAGATAAAACCTGAAGAGACCACCTCCAGTAGGCAGACAGAGCCCCCAATAGAAGAATGAGTCTACTCACCTACCTTCATAATTTTTGACCCAGAATTGTTCCTGTCTAAAAGAAATACAGGTACAAAAATGAGCAGAGACTGAAGTAAAGTCCATCCAGTGACTGGCTCACCTTGGGATTCATCCCATGGATAGGTACCAAATCCTGACACTATTACTAATACCATGTTATGCTTACAGACAGGAGCCTAACATGGCTGTTTTCTGAGAAGCTCTAACAGCAGCTGACTGAGAAAGGTGTACATTCTTATAGCCAACCACTGAACTGAGGTCAGGGACTCCTATGGAAGAGTTATGGGAATAATTGAAGGGATTGCAACCCTATAGGAAAAACAACAGAATCAAAGCCCAGACCCCTGAGAGCTCCCAGAGACTAAGACAGGAAGCAAAGAGCATGGATGGGCTGGTCTGTGCCCCTGGCACATAAGTAGGAGAGGACTACCTTGTTTAGCTTCAGAGGTAGAGGATGTACCTACTCCTGTAGAGACAGAATACCACAGAGAAAGAGATGTTGGTGGGGAGGTGAAATGGGGTGGGATGTTGGGGAAACACTTTTGAGCCAAAGTGGAGGGTGGATAAGTTGAAGAACTCTGGGATGGGGGACCTGGAAGGGTGGCAACATTTGGAATGTAAACAAATAAAATAATTTATTAAACAAAGTTAAAAATAATTTTTGATAGTAATGGTAACAACAATGATAACAGTGAATGGGAAAAATTGGGAGCAAATTACATTGGAAAAAATATTCTTGAGTCTTCTCTTGTAATCTCCACATAAGATTATGAATGACATAATTAGGGTTGAGATTAGAAGGTGAGTGATGCCCTCTACATGACAGGGTGATGTTACTGGCAACTGGTCTATTCTGAACAATCAATCTGTATGTCCATTCAAGAAGTAGGAACAAAATTGTATGACCTGTATAAAATCTTCTGCCATCTTCAATAAATTATACATTATGGTCATGTATAATACTATAAATCACATCAGGAAAAGTGTATTTTGAATGTTATAATCTAGTGACATGATTAAAAAATTTTTCTCAAGCAGTGCACAAGTCTTGAAATATTACAAAATGACTTTTTAAAGGTTAAAGCAATGAAACCAACATGTGAGGGAGTAATTGCAGCTGTTTATCCTGAACAGTACAAGTCTGACCCTCTGAAATCCTTGGAAGTTATTTTGGCTTATAATCCATAAATCATTTGCAAAGCTTAAAATTTAAATCCTGGCTTATAGTTCCTACAAAATGCTGTGAAATGACACCCACAAGCTTGTATGAAAGAAAGGGAATTGATTTATAAGAAAAGAGAGAAGGCATATATAAATATTAGCATCCATCCATTCATTATGAGAATTCTATATGTAGATTTACTAAATCAAAATAATTTCTATACCAGGGATGAGCTACAAAAATAGGAAAAAAATAATAAATATGCTTCTTTTCAGTTGAGATGATATTTAAAAGTGGAAGATGGGTTCAATAAGTTGAGAGGCCAGTTCCTCCTGGTAAGGAACAGGACAGGTCAGCTTGACTGACTTTCTTCCTAACAGTGAAAGAAAGAGATGAAAATGGAGTTGGTGGTAATTGGATCTGTGGTAGCAATTGACTGTAACTGAGAGTTCTGAGTATATCAAAGAAAAGCCTGTGCAATGGTGCTAACCTTTCAAAATGAATCCAAAAAGAATGCCATGCTTAGCAGTCCACTAACTACAAAACTCATAATTAGCTTTTTAAAATTCTCACTTATAAAGAATATATATTTAGATAAAATCAAGTGCTGAGTATGTAAAGATTTTAAAACCTCTATGTTGTGAATGAATCTCTATTCTTAATTTAAACTTTCATTCAGAAATATCTAATTATTGATAGTCATCTTTCATTTTCATTGTTTTTCAAGATGTATTGCATACTTGAAGACTGAAGTCTCTTCTAAAACTTCACTGTATCTGTGAGAATCTCCTCTGTGGAACTATTATATTAATGTACAACCTCAATACTAGCAAACCCTTTTATGTTAGATAATATAATTCATAGACTAATAATTGATCACAAAATTAAATTATAGTTTTCTATTGATACATTAAGGCATTAATCATTTCTTACTTGATGGGTGGTATAAATATTCAAGTTCAGTTTATATTCAAAAAGAAGCAACTCATGAATCATATAGAACAGAGTAATGAAAACAAAATGTCATTAGTATGGAAGATATTATGTTTAAACTTACAAAGTAAGTTAAAATATGAAAGTGAATTTATACTGTGGATATTACTAACAAATCCGTATGTTAATACCACATCTGCTTCTTCAGGGAACAGATTTTAAAACTCTTTTAAACACTTTCACCTCTGAGGTGTGGCTAGGATAGCCCACCTCATTCTCTCTGCTTATCTGAACACTATTCCTTTTTGAAGGAATAAACAGTTGCGGAACTTCTCTGTAAATATGATTCTGAAATACAAAAACAAAAACAAAACTCTATTATAGGAAATAGCATGTTCACTAAATATCGATGGCAAATATGTTATACTTCACAGAAGTGGATTCTTTTTAAAGACAGAAACCCCTACCTGAGCATGTCTGAAGAAAGAAAATATCACTGAAGATGACTAGAACAATCAAGATTTTGGATAGGTAAAGGAAAATAAAATTTTCTTTATCTAAAGTAATTACCAATTGCTTGGAAATCTATGTCATTTTAAAAAAAGGTTTCTAAACATCCCAAATTCCCTCATGAAAACACAGAATGGTAAATGAGTTCAGAACTAATGAATGAGCATGCTCTATTGCCACATATATATGTGTATTCTAGGTATAGAAAAATATGAAGGAAAATCATGTGGTAATAGCCCAAGACTTCACTATCAACTAAGAATTATTTAATAAACAAACATGAAATATGCTAAAGGGAGGATTACAGAAAGACATCATAAAAAAGGCAGGGAAAAAAAGCAAAATTTATGATTCAGAGGGCTCAACGAATTAAAATTTATGACTATAAATTTACAGATAGAAAGAGAAAAATCACTAAAAAGGGAGCTCTCGAATACAGTGAAAAGTGTAGAAGGAACTCTATTTGTGAAAATTACTCAAAATTCTAAAACCATGTAAAGTGCCTATATGAATTCCAGTATTACCTCACCACCTAACTGCTGGTTTTGGCATATAATACATGACTGATAGAAATAGAAAAACCAACATTTTGTAGTTCTGGTCACACTGATGATTTACTTAAATGCTACAAGTATGTGAACACACACCTAGTTTTCACTGAGATTTAACACTAAACTAATTATATAAATTCCAATCTAACAGTAGAAAGCCTCCATATGGAAACGACTTGTCTCCATTTTTCCTCACATTTTCTTATCAGCTAAGAGGGAGAATATACTCCACAATATTAGGAAATCCAATAAATAAAAAACAAATAAATAAATAAATAAATTCTTTTCTTCCATCAACTTCTTATTATATATTTTCTTTATTTATATTTCAAATGTTATCATTTTCCTGGTTTCCCCTCTGAAAAACTCCCTATTCCCTCCCTCCTCCCGCTGCCCACCAACCCACCCTCTCCTGCTTCCTGGCCCTGGCATTCCCCTATACTGGGGCATAGAGCCTTCACAGGACCAAGGACATCTCCTTCCATTGATGACTGACTAGGCCATCCTCTGCTACATTTGCTGCTGGAGCCATAAGTCCCACCATGTGTACTCTTTGGTTGGTGGTTGAGACCCTGGGAGCTCTGGGGGTACTGGTTAGTTCATATTGTTGTTCGTCCTAAGGGGCTGCAAACCCTCAGCTCCTTGGGTCCTTTCTCTAGCTCCTTCATTGGGGACCCTGTGCTCAGTCCAATGGATGGCGGTGAGCATCCACTTTTAAGAAAGCATTAGGAGTCAGGCTTGGAGGCTTGGGCCTTAATCTCACCATTTAGGAGGTAGAACACTTGCATCTCTGTGATGTCTAAGCCCTGGTCTACCAAGTAAGTTTCAAAGCAGCTATGGCTGCATAGTAGACCCTGTCTCAAGTAACTTCAATTGATGGAGAAGAAATAAATATTCATAACAACATAGTTTTAAATCACATGGTGCTTTTATTTAATCAAGATATTCTTTAAAACTGCTGCATGCATACAACTATATTGTTTTGTTGATCTTTGTATGTAAACTAAATGAAAAAGGTTACATATTTTTCTTCAATTTGTGACCTGTTATTGGTGTCTGAGGCAAGGAATTTCATTGAAATAAAATGTGAGTCTTTACTTAGGACTCTCAACATGTTTGAATATCTGCAGTACAAATGCATTCCACTAACAGAGCTTCCAGATTATAATATGGGATGAGTGTTCATATATATTGTATTTTGAAACCATGTATGCATAATCCAGCATGGGATGTACCTGAATTGTTTTATTTTATAGGGGGATTCTTAAGACTATCATAGTTTTATAGAGAATATGTAGTCTGACAAATGATTCTTATTCCTAATACAGTTATTTAAAAGTAGCCAGACTTTGTTAATTATAAAGAGCTCAAATATAGCACTAGATAAAAGATCAAAGTCAGCCATTTATCACCATCTATATTGATTGTTTTTATAGTTTAGCATAAATAGTTTGGTATAAAATTTCTCTTCTTAAAGGAAAATGTGTACATATTTACTAGGTTTGAGTTGTCAGAATTTCCTTTGTGATTTCTGAGATTTGTGTTCTTTGTAAGGATTCTTTTTTCTTAGAAAAACAAATTAACTAATTATTTCTTAAACAAATAAAAAATAAATGTAACTAGAATGGGATGTAATTTGAAATTATATTATGAGGATTATCTGCCCAAATTCAAGATTTATTGCAAATAACACAGTCCAAGCATGAATCGTAATATACAATGCAATAACTCTGCAATATTTTCAGCTAATATTTGATTTTGTTTATGTAGTTAATGTAGTGGGTCAATTAATGTTGGAATAATGTGAATGCTATATCAGATGCAGGGTTTGATATCAGTTCTATATTCCAAAATAAAGTTTAAATCTTTTAAGCTTCATTGTTTTTTTAAGGGTCCAGATGTCAGTTTGCCAGTTTTACTTTTATTAAAGCCATTATTAGCTCCACTGTAATTATTGTCTCACCAGTTTAACACTCAACTATAACTGCAACCAATCCTCCAGTGGGCAGGAAAGAGACCAATCTCAAGCCTGAATCTCTGTGAACTCTCATTGTACCCTATGGTCCCTTTAATATTTTATAGAACTATATGTAGCTGGTAAATTATTCAGACCACATTCATTCTTGAACATCACATCTCTTTTATGTGGGATTTGTCATACGCTCTCCAATGTGGCCATCTACAGGGAAATTATGCTGCATTTAGATGCGTGAGCTGAACTTTGCCTTTGCTGAGGAACAAGAAGTCTACACTGAGCAATGCTTTTCCAACACTTAGCAGCAAGCAGCAAGTCGCTTAAATGGCTTCTCCCGAATATTGCCATTTCTTTTATCTTCAAATTTTAAGTTAGAAGAAAAAACCCCAGTAGCATTTTCATTCTTGTTCCTGATGTTGTAGGTCTAGGTAAGAGACACTGGAATGTATTGCCTATTGAAATAATATGTTGTTTACTGCAACTAAAGTAGCATTAATTATACATTTACATCTTGAGTGTATCAAAGAGATTATAAGAAGATAGTCTGTGAACTGAAATTTATTAAAGGTTAATAGGGGTCAAAAAGAATGATCCAAATTCAGTAAAACCATATGGGAAAATGATGTCTCAAAACAATTTTCAAGAAGAAAGGGGTTCAAGATCATGACCTGTCAATGATAGAATACAGCTTATTGTGACACATTTCTTTCTCAAATTTCTTATTAAGTAAACAGTAGCACCATTGGGGAGTGGAAAATTTTTCCCTTACCAGAAGGAAATACATGAATACGCTTGCCAATCTGATCACTCCCATTTTACCATCATTACTGAAAATCAGTGGCTTGTAAAACTAATTAATATATCTAAGTAGGTTATTTGTTTGTTGTGGGCATGCTTTGCTCAGACTCAGGATTTATTACAAATAACATGATCTAAGCATGAATGATTCTCCAATGCTGCCAAATATTTGCCAGTATTGTTTACTGTGCTCAGTATTATGGCTTAATTAATATTAGGCTAATAACAATTTTTCTATTGACTCTGTTTATTTACTGAGTCTTAATATTTTTATTTATGAAATTTGTGTTATAGATATCTCAAATGTTTATTTGTACATTTGAGTGCTTATTATGAATAAATAAATTTACCAAATTTATAAAGTAATATTTTGTACTAAAACCTTCCATCTATCACCTAATGGATGTGACCTAACATATTATATAACATATATAATATAACATATTATGATATGTAACCTAAATAGACTCATTTTGGTAATAAATCTGCAATTCTGTAAAATGTATAATGATATATATCATATATATATGTATGCATGTATATATATATATCAACAAAATTAAAAAAATATTAAAAAGTATAAAAGCACATAGTCTTCCAATTATTAATCACCACTGATGGCCATTTTGAACAGCCTTCTCTGTTCAAAAAATTATAGATAGAATTCTAACAATGTTAAATGAAATTTATCAGCAACACATTGTTTTGGTACAGCGGTGTTTGCACCTTGGGAAATTATTTAGCCATTATAAATGTTCTTTCCCCAAATCACTGTTATCTATATTTTCTTGGTATGTAATAATTTTCAGAGCAAAGCTTTCTTTTGTATTGCATCAAGTGACTGTTCTCTCTCTGTGTTTAGGAAGTAGTACTGCCCTGAACAGAAGTCCTTCATTTCACACTAAGCATGGCAATAAACACATGTAATCTAAGGAATAAAGGACCAGAAGTAAGAGATTTGAGAGTTCAAGCAATCACTATATAGCAAGTTTGAAGTCAGCATGTTTGTTATGTGACATACTATAAAAAAGAATTGTTTGATTCAAATATTTATTTTAGATAGTGAATAAGTCACTTTCTGATTTATTTAGGTCAAATACAAATGCACTGAAAATTTACCGATTTATTCATTCATGTATGCAGTGACTCATTAATTCATTATATTCAAAATCTCTCTCACATACTTTGGGAATTAAGATATTTTCTATTCACATTCCAGATTTACTTGTACATAGTTCTTGTTTATAATGAAAACAGATACGATGTTTTATCAGGTAAAATTCTGCCCAATCTCCTTACTTTCAAATTAGAGACATGAAATTCCATTACACAAATCAGGCTAGGAAATAGAACATGAAAGAACTATTTATATCACAGTGTAATTTTTGAAACAAGTTTTATGTTTTGGAAATTTCAATTACATAATTCATTAAAATATAAAAGTGGGACAAAATAAACTAACAGGATCCCAGCACACATATTTGAAATATATGATAGAGTATGTTTACATCATTGGCAAACTTACAAGAACATACTATAATAAAGTTGTTACAGAATTATTTAAATTTTAAATTTAAGAGGATATTCATGTGGTACTAAATAAACCTATTCAGAGAGTAAAAGTAGATAATACTATTCTAAAGAGAAATTTACATGCAAAATTATGAGGAGTTTTAGAATATCTTAACTCTTTGTCAACTAAAATTTAATGGTTGGACTCCCAATTGTGAATGCATATAATATCTTACCCACAGAAATTTTGTAATTTTTTAGTATTTGTAATTATCAGGATAACTGTGTAATAAAACTTCTGATGATAATGATTTGAGAGCCATACTGAGGAGATATTTCAAGAAAATATGATATTGAGAGAATGGAACATACATATGTTAATGTAGCATTACAATACCAACATAAAGTTAAAATACCTGTACACTGCACTCAGAAGAAGATAACAATCTTTATTTTAATATGCATGTATTCATTCTTGTTACTGAGTCAGAATTATTTTCTGCAGTGCTGGGGAAGGAAACCAGGACCTATTTATTACATACTATAAGAACATCCTAAAAAACAAAACAAAACAAACACCCTAAAACAGATACACAGCCACATTCCATAATGCATATGTCAAGTATTAATTATGTACTAGTATCTGGAAGTATGTTTAATGCCATGGATACTTAAATGTCAAGGGGCAGTATTCACATATCACAGAGAATTTCTGTGGTGACTTGTGCTATTAAGAAATTAGACTGGTATCAGTTGGGAAGGATATTCCTAGGGATTTTTCATGAAGATCCTAGTTTACATTGTGTGATCAGGAAACACTTCATTGACTAATGACTCTTTTATATAATATAGTATTAATATTATAAACAAAAGAAAAGGCAAGGTCTGAGGCCCTGCTTTAGTATTTACTATGAAAGCAAAGCAATTAATGGAGGGAAAGTGAATAACAGAGTGGGTGGTAATGGCAAGGGGGATAAAGGAAAATAGTCTCAGAAAAATATCTGGAGAAACCTGGCCGTGGTGATGGTGACACATGCCTATAATCCCAGCACTTGGGAGGCAGAGGCAGGTGGATTTCTGAGTTCCAGGTCAGCCTGATCTACAGAGAAAGTTTCAGGACAGCCAGGGCTACACAGAGAAACCCTGACTTGAAAAACAAACAAAACAACCAAACCAGGATAATGGGATTCATAAAGGAGAACAGTTTTAGGACCCAAGAAACCTGACATCTCATGTAAAATTTTTTCTGTTTTCTGCTGCACACAGTTATGTAAAGTCTTAGCTTACAAGTAAAAGGAGCACCCTTGGCCTTATCTCTTCGAAATATCCTCCCTAGGGCTATCAACCAATTTCACTAATCCACATTCACATACAGTTGAGGTTATTCATACCAATATCTCTTACCCACACAAATATAAGGACAAATTATATATATATGTGTTTATATATGATATTTTAGTTCTACATAGCACTTATACAAGAGAGCAGATGCATGTATGAAAACAGTACTTATGAGGGCTTGTGTAAACTCAACCATATAAAATTCCAGCAGGAAGCGAGCACAATAAGGATTATGAAAATAACTATTATTTACTCTGATGGAGGTAAGAGATAAGTTGTACCCAAGCTGTACAAATATATACCTTGGGCTGAGCTCCAAAGTTTCTATCACTGTACTAACTATCCCTAGGTCTAGAACTAGAAAAGTCTAGCCTCCACACAATCTTACCTAGGCCTAGAATGTTTCAGCCTTCGACTGAAAAATAAGCTTACCTTTCTAGTTGTTTGTTTGTTTTTGTTTTGTTTTTGAACTCTGGCTGGCCCTGTTCAATTCAGAGTTTCTGGTTCAACTACTCAGCTATTCTCTCCAAGCAGAATGATTCAAGCAGTCTTCTCTCAGCTTCTCACTAAATTGCTCTACTTGGAAAAAACTGGCTCTGAATTCTTCAAACCGAACTGCCCTGACTGCACTGGTTGTACTCAGCTGGATTCCATCATATTTCTTGAATTTAAATGAATTTCACACATTGAATTACCCTCCACTTCTGAATAACTGTATGACATCTTTTTTCTGATTCATCACTTTGTCTACCCTCTAATTTGATGTCAGTTTTCAAACATTGCTGCTTCCTTCAACAACCTAATTTTACCTACATTGACTGAAATTAAAGGTGTATACTAAGGGTGTGTGTTTATTCCAGCACAATAGAGAACTTTTCCTGGTGTTCCTGTTAGACCTAATCCCTCCTGTAGACTTTCGCTGATGCTGAGGCTGAGGCTTGGCTGTTCCTGCTAGGTCATGCCACTGCTGTTGCTAACCCAACTCTACTGAACTGGTTTGTTGATATTTCTGTGAAGTGTTTGCAAGTGGCTTAAGCTGCCACTGCTAACCTGTGAACTGAACTACAGATTTCCAGACAACACAGTTGGGAGTTGCTTCCCAAGTCCAATTCCCCTATACCCTTTCAGAGGGTTGTGGGCTCAAAAGGAGGTTAAAGGATTTAAGAACCCTTATTCAAAGGAAGATTTGAAAATATTAAAGTTACCAGTGATAATGCTTTAAGTATGGGAAACTCCCTAAGGAGTTTCACTTCCATCCTGGCAACAAATGACATGAGCTGGCTATAGTCTGTCTGTAGAGCAATGTAGTGATTGCATTCCAGCCAGATCATAGTATAATCTGTGGCATGTCTGCGTTCCGGCTAGGTGATATCATTTGATGTGATCCTGTGCCAGAGCAGCCTTGTTGGTGGATTAAAATTCATACATAATTTGGATGAAAATTCTTTCATCTACTATGTTCCTCAAGAACACCTTTTTTTTTTTTTTTTTTTTTTTTTTTTTTTTCGGTTTCACCTAGAAGTCTTAGAGAATATAAAACTGGATATAATGCCATCTTTCATTTTACCCTTTCAAACCCTGGCTTTATGTTTAAAGTCAGCATGTTAAGAACTGTCATTTTTGCTACTAGAACTGAGAACATGCTCATGAAAAACATTGTAAATTAAACATGCTAGAAAAGTGTCTGAGACTAGAAGGATTTCCAACATGAACTTTTATTCCTGAACAAATCCCTATATTACCTTTGTTTAAGGACATTTATCTTATCCAATGACTCCACTCTTTTATTTAGCAGAGTATTGGAGACAATCTTTGTACACTCTCTTTAATTTATGTTTTGAGAATTATATATTTTCATGGAATTAACTGTTGTTAACATGACTAAGAAAGAAAACATATCTGCATATGTTCAACCTTCATATAATTATTGAAAGCTATTTTGAAATATAAGATAAACTTAATGAGAGAAGCCTACAAGTACCTGAAAGGATGGATATTTTTATGCTTATCTTTTTAGTACTTTTCAAAAGTAAACTCTATCCTGTAATTTTATATTGTTTAATCTTCTGCAGTAAATGTAATATTCTGCCTCTTTTAGCATTTGTGTATATGTAATTATACAATAATATTTAGAGAAGGAACCATGAATCTGATAAAAAGTCCAGGAAGGTAGAAAAGGGATAAAGAGGGGTTCAAATTTTATAAATACTGCCATAGTATATGAAATTTCCATAAACTAATAAAAACACTTTAATAAAAATGTTAAGAAGCATAGTAATGGGTTGTTGTTTACTTTTGTACATGTAATATTTAAATATTTAGATATTTCTGTGGTTATAACCTGTAACCTGTCAAGCTTTTGAAGATTATAAGCCATTGTATATATAATACACAATGTTTATGAAAGCCTAATTTCAATTTTTTCCAATATCTACCATAATACTTGTATTTAGTGACTATCAGCATTATAACTTTTAAAATTTATCACTTTGCTTGTGAGTTTTTAAAAGATATTTTAAATTTGAGAACAAAATCTATTATGCTTACTAGTATGTATTTAGTTAATATTGCTATGAAAGTTCTGTTCACAATCCTATCATGTTTTTTATATTTTAAAGTAAAATTTGTTCTTTGGAAATTTACTAAGCTATACATACGTTTGTTTCACCATGTGTTCTTTTTTCTAAAGATATTTTATTAATAACTTTCATAATTCAGTTTCACTCAGAGGTAATATCACTCTTCTTTAACATAAAATAGTATCTTCTAATTACTTTAACTTAATGTAGATCTCACATCACAAGACCCAATTAGTAAATATTTACATAATGCTGTTGGTTTAATCTGATACCATCTCATATTTTACTTTACATAATTTTATGATTCAATTGAGTATCACTGAGTATATTAACTATATTCTAGGGCAGGCTCCATGTCCAGGAGTAGCTGGCCGACACAAAGTGCATTATTAGGCATTTCATTGTTTTTATTGTTTGTTGTTTTAATTTTTATTTCTGTGACTTTATTTTTAGGGAGAGACTGAGAAAGAAAGTGGAAGAGGGATATAGACAGGAAGCGAGAGAGAAAGAGTATGAAGGTAAGTAAGGAAAATATGGAAGAAATTAGGAGCAGAGAAATCACTAAGTTATTATATAATACAAAAATATATAAAACAGGAAATGTGATTCATACCCTTGTAACCTATTTTACATGTCATACACTTTATTTTTTGTTTCTTCCTTTTTGTTTGTGTATGTGTATATGTGTTAGTGTGTGCTGATTGTCAACTTATATTGCATCTCCTGTCAACTCATATGACCCATTTTCAACTGGCCAGCACTTATAGGACATTTATAAGTCATATACAGAATCTTATCAACATAGACATCTCACCATTATCAAAACATTGGAGAACAATGCCCATCAATATTCACTGAACATCTTTCTCTGGAATGAGTAGCATAAGACATGGATTGATTAATTATGTTTACCCATTAGTACATTGTAAGTATACTTCCTGTGTTAATTTTAAGCTAATAATGTGATGTCACTCAAATGAGATTGAAAAGCATTGTATGCTCTGATACCCTCTGTGTATGCATGTGTGTTAAGGTGTGTTTCTGTGTGAACATACTCATGTGCATTGACAGGACATTATGTATAAGTTCTAAAGCTAAAGAATAATGTTCAGTGTCTTTTCTTGTCATATATCACCTTAGTTTTTGAGTCATGATTTCCCCTTTGCCTGGAGACCACAGGCTGAAGAGAGTGACTGGCAGCAAGTATCAGTGTATCTCTCCTATTCCAGCATTGAACTTCCTGGTGTAATTAATTATCATGACCTGGATCTAATGTGTGTTTAGTGACAGTTGTTCAGAGTCACATGCACACAAATTAAGGACTTTACCCAGGAAATTTCTTCTAAGATCTCAGACAGCATTTGAGAGCAAGCATGAAGTGATTGCAACACATCTTTATACTCTGTCGCTCTCTTTCAGTATCTCTGTATCTCCCTTTCTATAGATGTGTATGAATAGTGTATCCATGTAACAAACCTGCATAACATACGAAGAAAATTAGTGTACTTCTTTAGTAATTATTTTTTTGCATTTTCAATCAAATTGCTTGGATAAATCTTATAATTGATACTGGAAAAACAACTTAGACTATATATATTTACTTAGGAAACACTGAATTAGTATGACAAATGAAATTTTAAAGATACCCCTTGTCTTAGTCAGGGTTTCTATACCTGCACAAACATAATGACCATGAAGCAAGTTGGGGAGGAAAGGGTTTATTGAGCTTACACTTCCACATTGCTGTTGATCACAAAGGAAGTCAGGACTGGAACTCAAGCAGGTTAGAAAGCAGGAGCTGATGCAGAGGCCATGGAGGGATGTTCCTTACTGGCTTGCTTCTCCTGGCTTGCTCAGCCTGCTCTCTTATAGAACCCAAGACTTCCAGCCCAGGGATGGCACCACCCAAAAGGGGCCCTATGCCCTCGATCACTAATTGAGAAAATGGCCCACAGCTGGATCTCATGGAGGCACTTCCCCAACTGAAGCTTCTTTCCCTGTGATAACTCCAGCCTGTGTTAAGTTGACACACAAAACCAGCCAGTACACCCCTTCAGTCTTATCACTTCTGTAGTAACTGAGCTGGAAAGATACTAGGACTCTCAAATCATCCCTGAAGTGAACACTGTGAACTTCACTTTAACAGTTATGTAACAACATGGATCAAATTTAATGAGTAAATTGCACCACAAGTATAGCAGGAAATTATAATGGTAACTATATTGATAAAAGGGTGAGTATTCCTGTCACAAAAAAGATGACATTTTTTTTAACCTCAATTGCTCATTTTACTTGAGCTTACAAAATGGGAGTAATTGTAGGGAATACATTTTAAAGGACATGAAAACATACTGGAAATGACCCATCATAGGACATACCTGGTGAATTAAAATAGTTGAAAAATTATTTCAATTTGATTTTGTGATTTGTGTCAATGCATAAAAGATTCTGTAAGATTTCTTAGATAATTTTTATTAGATATTTTCTTTATTTACATGTCATATGATATCTCCTTTCCCAGTTTCCCCTCCAAAAAAGAGAAAAAAATATAAAATAATTTAAAAAAACAACCCTGTTTCCTCCCCCCTTCCCCTGTTCACCAACCCACCCTCTCCTGGTTCCTGGTTCTGGCATTCCCCTACACTGGGGCATAGAACCTTCACAGGACCAAGGGCCTATACTCTCATTGATGACCAGTTAGGCCATTACTTAAGTACATGTATTACACTAAACAAAACCACAGATCAAGATGATTTTAGACATTCCTCAATTGAGATTCCCAGTTCCCAATATCTTCAGGTTTGTAAACTTATGAATGAAACCATTTCCCACCAAACTTTGATAATTGGTAGCACAATGGACAGTGCTGTCTGGTTTGTAAGTTCAAATTTGTATATCATTTAAATTTTTAGAAGATTAAGTACTACTTTTGTTAAGACAAGGAAAATTATGTTGAGTATCATCTAACATTTTCATTCTATGAAAGTTTTAATAGCTTAATTTATCTTTGAACTTCTGTATAAAACTTGAATGTGGTCTAACTAGAATTCATTGTTTTTAATAGCTGAGTAGTACTCCATTGTGTAAATGTATGACATATTCTGTATCCATTCCTCTGTTGAGAGACATCTAGGTTGTTTCCAGTTTCTGGTTATTATGAATAAGGTTGCTATGAACATAGTGGAGAATGTGTCCTTATTACATGTTGGAGCATCTTCTGGGTATATGCCCAGGGTCCTCTGGAAATATTATGTCCAATTTCCAGAGGAACCACCAAACTGATTGTACCAATGGTTGTGCCAGCTAGCAATCCCACCAGCAATGAAGGAGTGTTCCTCTTCCTCTACAACCTTGCCAGCATCTGCTCTCAACTGAGTTTTTGATCTTAGCTATTTTGACTGATGTAAGGTGGAATCTCAGGTTTTTGTTTTTTGGTTTTTTTTGATTTACATTTCCCTGAAAGAAATTAGTGTAACAACACCCTTCACAATAGTCACAAATAATATAAAATACCTTGGTGTGACTCTAACTAAGCAAATAAAAGATCTATATGACAAGAACTTCAAGTCTCTGATGAAGGAAATCAAGAAAATCTAAGAAGATTAAAAGGTCTCCCATGCTCATTGATTGGCAGGATTAATATAGTAAAAATGACCATCTTGCCGAAAGCAATCTACAGATTCAATGCAATCCCCATCAAAATTCCAGCTCAGTTCTTCACAGACTTAGAAAGAGCAATTTGCAAATTCATCTGGAATGACAAAAAACCCAAGATAGCAAAACTTATTCTCAACAATAAAAGAAGCTCTGGTGGAATCACAATCCCGGACCTTAAGTTGTATGGTATTTATGACAGGCAGGTAGATCAATGGAATAGAACTGAAGACCCAGAAATGTACCCAGACACCTATGGTCACTTTATCTTTGACAAAGGAGCTAAAACCATCCAGTGGAAAAAAAAACAGCATTTTCAACAAATGGTGTTGGCTCAACTGGCGGTTGGCATGTAGAAGAATGGAAATTAATCCATTCCTTTCTCCTTATACAAAGCTTAAGTCCAAGTGGATCAAGTACCTCCACATGAAACCAGATACACTGAAACTAATAGAAAATAAAGTGGGGAAGAGCCTTGAGCACATGGGCACAGGGGGAAATTTCCTGAAGAGAACACCAATAGCTTATGCTCTAAGATCAAGAATTGAAATTACAAAGCTTCTGTAAGAAAAAGGACACTTTCAATAGGACAAAATGACAACCAACAGATTGGGAAAAGATCTTTACCAATCCTATATCTGATAGAGGTCTAATATCCAATATATAAAAGAACTCAAAAAGTTAGACTCCAGAGAACCAAATAACCCTATTAAAAAATGGTGTACACAGTTAAACAAAGAATTCTCAACTGAGTAATACCGAATGGCTGAGAAGCACATAAAGGATTCTTAGACATTGTCAACAGAATTAAATAATAGTTTATATAGAAAGAAATCATAATATTTGATAAATGTTTAGTTTTTAAAAAAACTAAATTACTCAAGTACTTTATATATACATATATATGCATGTTATAGTTATATTTAGACATTTATATATAAATAGACATTCAATATTTCATATATATTTTTTGATTGTACACATACAATTAATTTCTTTTTAATTAGATGGGTTTTTTTATTTACAATATATCCTTTCCCAGGTTCCCCTCCAAAAAAATAAAAATAATAAAATGAAATAAAATAAAAAACAATTTAGAAAGTACCTATTACATGTCTGCCTATGAAAACTCAAAAGAGTATCTCTGTTTATTTTTGTACAATGATAAAGTTTGCCATAATATTTTTATTTTGACAATTCAATTTCCTCTCTGAAGGTGAGGATGACTTTAATAATTCATTTATGAATTTCAAACAAGGAAAATTTTAGACCCCAAAGCTGTATGGCAGGGAATCATAAGTTAATTTCTCCTTCATAAGAGTTAAATTAGCTTATTATTTCTTACTTTAGTTTTTCATTTTACTTGTCCTTATTTACTTTTAATGCTTTTTATTTATCTTTAATATGTTATAGGTCAAATATTAAATTGTCCATATTCTCTAAGTAAAATAATGCATTTATTAATGCTCCTTTTGTAATTGTTAAGTGAAATTAAAATAGATACAATGCAACCTCAAACACTTATCACTATTCTGAATCTTGACTTCTAATTGTGCTGATATACAGGAACAGGAAAACACTGTTATCCACACAATTGTAGTGCACAAGTCTCTTATTCCTCTAAAATTAAAACTTGGAATTTGCTTAGCAACATTATCACTCCTCACAAGAGCATGAGAGCTCCAATTTTTCAATAATAAAAAATTAACAAGATTAGAAAATGGAAATAGAATAGATATTTATTGGTAGATTAAAAGGGTTTGGAATGACAGGGTCAAGTGGAAATGGTAAGGAAAAATGGGGGTAGTGGGAAGGAATATGGGGAGAGACAGGTAAAATTAAGGGGTACTTAATGGATATATGGAAATGTAATATAGTAGAAACCTAAATTATATGTATATGTGTGTGTGTGTATGTATATGTGTGTGTGAGAGAGAGCGTGTGCGTGTACGTGATCTAAAAGTAATTGCCAAATAATTCAGGAGACATAGTGTAAACTGGCCATCTCCTGTCACCAAAGCTTCTAGTACAATGATTGGGTGATTTCTAATTAAATTGTTGGCCAAATTGACCCCATAAAATTTTCTATACATTCAAGGATATTGACTAGACTATTTCTTCAAACTCACAGAAAGTTACCATCACTGAAGGCAACACCTATACAACTCATTCAACAGGGAGATGAAGAGATGCTGTCTACGTAGATCATTAATCTCTATAATACAGTATCTTTCTTACAAAAAGTTATTCTGCACACTGTCAAAAGCAGGACACAGCCCCCTTTTTATAGTGTACTATGTGCAAAGTATGATAGGACAATGTTGGCACAAAGTTTGCAACAGTAACTAACTAATAGCTGATTTTGCTTATGGCCTACTCATGATATGGAAGCCATTCATAAAATTACTAGGATGACCAAGAAACTGAGGCTACATAGTTCAGCTACCTAGAACAAAAACAAAGAATACTGCTCTAAAACATAAAAGAAAGCAAAACATGAATAAAGGTAGTAATAAAATGACTTTTGATATTATACTGTACTCACGTGAGTGCCTTCCCCCTGTTATGGATTTGGTCTAATTCTGCTTGCATTATGTTAATTTGGTCCCCAAAATTGCTGGTGGCCAATGATTGGGCAGGGAGACAGAGGTAGGACGTTGGGATTCTCAGCCAAGGGAACTGAGGAAGGATCAGGAAGAGAGATAACCGCCATGCAAGGGAAGGAGAGAGACATCAAGCCTGAAACTCAGGAGAGAGAGACAATGGACATTTAAGAACCAGGGAAGAGCAGCCCCAGCTCCCCCCTTCCCACTGTGTCCAAGCCAACAAAGATGGAATATAGATTTTAGTAAATAATAACACAGGAATATCTTAGGGGATTGTGTTAGCTACTTGGAGTTCAGGAAATAGTCCAGCCATTGAGTTGTTAAAGGCATATTAAAATATAAAGGCTATGCGTGTATATCTCTGTGTGTCTTCCATTTAGGAGCCCAGAACAATGGATGCTGCTGGGGTCAGTTTGAGTACGATTAATTGGGTAATCTGTAAAAAGGTGTACAACCCATAGGCTTGAACTTATTATTAAAAATTAATTGTGCCAGGCGGTGGTGGCGCACGCCTTTAATCCCAGTACTTGGGAGGCAGAGGCCGGCGGATTTCTGAGTTGGAGGCCAGCCTGGTCTACAGAGTGAATTCCAGGACAGCCAAAGCTATACAGAGAAACCCTGTCACAAAAATAAATAAATAAGTAAGCAAGTAAGTAAGTAAGTAAGTAAGTAAGTAAATAAATAAATAAATGAATAAATAAATAAATAAATAATTGGAGGTTTCTAAATGCAAATCTTAAGTTTAGGAGGTGGGAAGAACTGGTTTCTTGCCAGAGTTGCATGGTATTGCCCTTCACATGGGTTTGGGACTAGGAAAAAGGCTTTGAAATTGTTTCACATTATTTTGGGATTCATTGTGTAAGCTAGGACATGTCAGCATCCCCTGAGCCAACCCAGAAAATACTGGGTGGCAGGCTTAGATACTTATCCGGAAAAAAGCTAATTACCTGTTCATATGTGTTTATTTCTATTACATTTCCTTACAGTAGATTCACAGTTTCTAGTTTTAAATTAAAGTCTATTTTGAGTTATTTTTCAAAGTAATGAGAAATGGAAATCGTTTTATCTTACATGCAGAAGTCTAGTTCTTTCCATCATCATATACGGAAAAGATTGTGCTTTGTCCATCACATGCTCTTAGTACCTTTGTATAAATCAGTTTACTGTAGATGTTTGGGCTTCCTCCAAGATTATTAATTCCTTAATTATATGCCATTTCTGTTTATGTGTCTTTGTTATTCTAAAGCTACACTGTTGAGTTTCTATAGTTTTGCAGCATATCAGAAGACAATAAGCCCAATATTCTGTTGTTTTCTGCTTTATGTTCTTATTTAAGATAGGTTTTACTACTCAGTGGTTTGCCTGTAAATGTCTGTATGAATTTTGTAGTTGAAACTTCTAGTTCACTGAAACATCTCATTGGCATTGAGACAGAATTGCATATGTAAGTTCTCTTGGCCTTGAGAACATTTTCAAAATATGGATCTGTCCAATCCAGGAACATAAGTGCATTTCCATTTGGGTGTGTCTTCCTTGGTGATTTTATTAGTGTTGGAGAGAGGAAGTACAGAGATATTTGAGGAAGCAAAAAGAAGGCAAATGAAATGCAAATAACCAATTTATTTGTTGAGAAAAACTAAGGCAAACCCAAAAAGAAATGAGCAATTTTTTTGTTGAGCAAACCAAAAATAATCATGATTATATGACTGAGTTTTTATAAAGTTTGGGGAAGACAGGCCTAATTTCTGCATACAATAGCAAAATTGAGGGTGACCATATAGGAGTGCACAATGACATTAAAACTTGAAGATTAATGTTAGTCACTTAATATGCATGGCAAATATGCATGGCTTAATATGGATCAAGAAAATTGGTATATTACACATAAGATGAGTTAATAAAGTATAAGTGTTACATCAAATACATAAAATTATATCAAATTTTGTTATTAATTCTTACATATTTGATATATTTGATACACTAAAACCGATATATTTAAAGTGCTTTGTACTTTAGTGTGTATGTGTGCACTTAATTTCAATGTTGTGCGAATGTGTATGTGTTGCTTGAGACATGTACTTCTTAGACTGTGTGTGTATGTGTTTATACAGTAGGTCATGTATGTTTCTATGGTTGTTTGTGTGTTCATGCCAAGCCACAGTTCTCAAGGATGTGTGTCAGGGTATTTACCAACTTAAACATTTAAACAGCTTTGAAGCAAGTTTTTAAAAAGGAAACACTTATATCTATCCAAATTTAAATATCATAAAAGATGTGTGAAATTTATAGTTTATGTCTTAAGTCAGAAAAGCAATTCATACTATGATAAATTAGCTTGAAGCTGTGTTAAGTTGGTAAAAAGATTTATTTCTAAATAACTTTCTTAGAAACAGTTATAAAACCAGCATTTCAGGATCATCTTCCAACATGAAATTTATATGTTATCCTATATCCCACGTGATAGTTTGCACTTGTTTTGGCTGTTTCAGTATATCATCCTAGCAGATTTGTTATCTTATTGGTAACAATCAGAGTCTGGTTGTCCCTAGAATGGATAATTACCATTTCTAACTTTGTTACATTTGCATTTTTCTAAATATTTAAGAAGTACATCCGTTTTTGTCAATAATAACACCCAGTAGGAAGTAGATTTTCAGGTGATTATATCAGTCATCTCTGGAATTTTAATGTTTGGTAATTTTACCCCTGCAGGAACAACAATTACCCTCAAACTGCATTGCCTTGAGTGCACCAGGCTTTGAAAGGAAAAAAAAAAAACATTTCAAGTAACAATAAATAAAACAATTTACAAGCTAGTCAAATAAGAGGATTTATTTATTTGATCTCGAGGTAGGATATTAATAAAGGCAAGAGCCACAAAGTACCTTCGGATAATTTGATAAAATGACTAGCAGGTGGTTCCTCTGCTGTGCAAATCAGCAAAGTGAAAATGATGGATAAGATAAGAACAAATTGATTTTGTGCAAAAGCTAAAGTTTAGTTACATTGTGAGTTCAATGCTACAATCTTTATGTAGAGGCTAGCATACAAGGATCATTGTTAAGGCACGGAATAGTGTGGTATACCTAGAAAAGCATTATAATTTGCTATGCATATGTTTGTCTTCAGTAAAGGTGGAACTCAAAATATGTTGGCTTTGCTTCTCAGTGCAATCTCACTACTGTTCAGTTTCCATTTTGTCACATTATAAATATTATTCTTTTCAAGTTCATGAGCAGCCCAGAAATTGATAAACACAGTGTAATATTTCATTTTTTACCTCTTCTTTTTACCTCTTCATTGCATTGTCAAATGAATTTTCTTCTCAAAATTATCCCCTACCCTTTAGCAGTTACAGATTTTACAGATTTATATCTACTTTTAATACTGTCCCCAATGATAAACATCCACATACTTCCCATAAAAATCTTGCTTGATTTCTTTAAACGAAATCTGGTTTCCTGCTTGTTTGTTTAAAGTTAAACTTTGATTTAGATATGCAAAAATAAAAATTAATAGGAAATAGAGCTCTATCTATCTATCTATACTGTAATTATAACTTTAGAGAACTGTAAAAATATGAGAAGAGTGTAGTGAGAACTCTTATTCCACAATGTTGCCATATCCAGATCGAAGTCTCTGATAGAGATTTAGAAAAAGAGGAGTTTCATAAGTTTCAGATTCATGATAGTAGAAATCCTTTCTTCCATTCTCCTATGATGAGCCAGAGACCCTCTGTAAGATAATTCTTGACAAATTACTAAAGTAAAAAGTAAACTATCAATATGATGAATTATTATTAGATATTCAGAAATTTCATATTTTATTTAAAATTAATGCAAATACTTTTTAATAATGCAGTAACAAGTCTGCCAACTAAAACTATTTAGAATGAATTCATTAGCAGATATTTTGATACTTACCGAAATAATATCATATAAAAGTTAGAATTATTGATTTTTAAATTTTTTATGTTTATATAAACATATATGTGCATATATCTAGCAAGTATATAACATTATTGAAGAGTTAGTATACTATTATTGAAGATGATATAAGTTCCTAAAAACATAAGAGACAATACTTATAAATATTATTTGGCCCATGTGGAAGAAATTTCAGTGTCCCACATTTATATATTTAACTGAAAACTCAGTCAAAGCTACTAAAATGAATTCACATCCCATTCTTTTCAGATTGTAAACTTAGTGATAGAACTGGGCATGCCTAAAATCTTTGTATCTGAGAAAGAAGCAGGGGTGTTGGGTTAACTTGATGCAACACTAATCAGGTCTACATAAAATGTTCCAGAACAGCCAAAACCACTCAGCAATAGTAAAGACATTGAAAGGCTGAAGAATTTTAGAATTTTAAAATGAGAGCATTTAATAGAAATGTATGTATAATGTATAACTTTTACCTAAAAGGGCATGGGAAACCTGGAAAGAGCCAAGAATGTAGACTAGCCAGTTCCAGGAACTTGGCTAACTCAGAGCCTCAGGGCTCTGGTTCCGGATACCTGCCCCTCCTGACTGATCCACAATGATGGTGGATCTAGGAATGAAGGTCTACTGGTTTAGGAGGCTCTCCACCCTGCTGAGGCTCTCCACCCTGCCTACAGATAGATGAAGATTACATTCCTAGAAGGAATATGTTCCCCTTCCTAACTGACTGATTACCTTGGGTTGGGTCCCTCTGAAATTTTCCACTGTTTTTTATTATGTTTCCTTGATAGCCCCCTCACACCCCCTAGTTTGTGGGTTTTTTCCCTTTAAATACCCCTAACTTCTTGTGTGGGGGTCGAACCCCTCTAGCCTGCAAGGCTACGTGTTCAACCCCAGATCTGGCTTATCCCGAATAAACCTCATGTGATTGCAACAAGATTGGTCTCTCATGAGTTATTGGGTGGTCACATCATCCCGAGACTTGAATGAGGGTCTCCCTAGCTCTGGGGATCTTTCAACATCAAGAAGACACACCACACTGTATACGTGTTTTAGGCCAGTTGTAGAAAGTTGATCAATGCAACAAGATCCAAGCCCATTTATTTTTCTTACTTACTGCTTATCTTTTTCACAGACATAACTAATTTTTTTGTACCTGGTCTCTTAAGATACCAACAACTATCTTCCGACTTAATAAGCAAAGGCAGAAATGCCATGCCAACTTTTACACTATTACTATGACCATAAGATAAAAATATTGTAGAATTAGAATTTTTTGAGCATAGCATTATTTCTTAAATCAGTCCAAATTCTCTTACTCCCTTTTATGAATGATTTTTTCTAAAACCATTTATATTATGAATAGTAGTTTCTACTTTTCATCATTTTTATGATATAGAGTAGTTTTTTAGTTCTCATTTTCCACTCAGTACTAGTTTACTATATATTACTTAGGGAAAGGAACAAGATTATAAAACCAGCAATGTCATATGTTAAACAAGTATGTAATGTAAATTTGTAGTAATTGAATATTGGCAGGTCAACAATCTTACTGAAATATTCACAAAAGTGCTTGAATGCCTATTAGTCCTTGAGTGTCTAGTACAGAGTGTGAATAGATAGGTCTCCATATCATTTCACTCTATCATTTGATTTAGGTTTACCCTAAATGTCAGTTACATGAATGATTATAAAATTATGACTTATCAACTCAGTTTCAAAATTAAAAAATATTTTATATATAATGACAAAGCCATACACATGAAAGTGGTAGGGTAATAAAAGAATTGATTCATAAAACCTATTTTATAAAAACTATATATAAATAATGTATGTAATAACATCTAGCATAAAAAAACATATAAATATATAGTACCAACATAATAATCTATCATTTACTTGAAGTATTATCTTGATGGTTTTAGTACACTCTGATACAGTTTTTCTATCTATTCCAGTATCAGATCTTTTTATTTAACATTGATTAATACTATCATTTAAAGTGTTTTTTTTTTCTTTTAATAAAAAGAACAACTGGCTTCCAGAAGATAAGTTGGCAGGGAGACTGAATGCCACCTGATTCTGTTGCCTTACTCCTAAAGAGGGAGAGGGTTCTTTCTCTTACTACTTCCAAATTTTCAGCTAATTCTAAGATCCTGGGTATATTATATATTAGTTATGACAGGGGAAGGAGAAGACTGTAAAACCATGTACTATAATTTCTCTTGCAAACATCTTGCTTTGGTTGAGAAAATATCATATACACCTATATAGAATGTTGAAAATAATAGAGTGAAAGAAAGTAAAACATAAAGTATAGATGTACTCATATAAAATAATCACTCTGCATCTGATGACAATAACCTCCTGGGACAGAGAAACTCATTCAATACATTTACAGAAATACGGTATATCTATCTTGTGAGCTGATAGTCTTCTAAAACTACTTTCTTATTACATATAAACTTTTAGTTATGTGACATGATGTAATAATATATTTTTGAAAATAATATTTACTGAATACATTACATTTAATATTTTGAATTTCTAGTTTGTTTAAGGAAGTAAACTTTTGTAAACTATGGATTATTTTAAGTAAAAATTAATAACATTATTAAATATTCTACTTAGGTTATTTAGCTATAGAATATAACAATTTTCTTGGTTTCTATGAGATTTTGTCTATTTTACCCTAGTTCTGTATTAATCCCTATATGTGGTATGATTGATTCATTCAGAGAGCCTATTTCAGTTCAGTAATTCTTGACCAGCAAAATAGACTTTCTGAATATGCTAGAAACATTTAGTTCAATTGATAATGGTATTTGCTGACATCAGAAGTCAGTGAGTACCACTGGGAATTGAAAGTTCTTGTGCTTTTGAACAAAAAATTGACCCGAGACACACAATGCCAGCAGAACATGGAACAGTTTATCAAGAGAAATGGCAATTTCATGATGCGGAATCAGTCCACAGCAGTAGGTCAGTTAACTCTAAGACCTTGGTATATAAAGGTTTTTAATGTTACTTTGTCAGGGGCTCTTTTGTTTACTTAGATAATTTTTTTTGTCAGTTAAATGTAGTTTTACATATAAGTTCATGTGTGACATGCATCATTATACTATTGCATCTTCAATGTTTATAATGTTTTATTATTACAAGAAGGTCCGTGTCCCTGGGTTAGTTACACAAGTTGATTTTTTTTTTTGTCACCTTAAGCCGGGGGTTTCATGTTTATATTTTTGCAACTTGTTTCTTTCTTATATTCATATTGCAGTATTTGAATTGGTTTTTATAATCTTATTTATATAATCTCTATATATTTATATGATCTATTCTTTGGCCTCAATAGTTGTTCTTAATTTCAAAGATGGTGATGAATAGAACATTCTTTAAAAATAAATACACAGTCTATAAAAGTATAGTCGTGCATCTTTCTCTTCATTCTCCTGGACCTCTGCACTTCTCTCCTGTCTCTCCTCCATACCTGAATCTGCCCCATTTCTTCCCTCCCTTCCCTTCTCTCACCCAGTGAGTGGAGCCGGCCCATAGCTCCATGGACCTGGGCTTTCTCAGGCGGAGGTTTGAAAAGGACTTGGAAAATAAGAGGGGCCAAGAAACAAAGGAAATGGAGGCCAAGTATCGTATCAAGGCTTCAATTTACTTAGGAATATTTTGGGATTATATAGGCAGAGGTAAAAACTGAAACCGAATGTCCAGGTACAAGATATATGAATAACATAAATACTTCAACAGACATTAGACGCCAAGGTCTCTAGCAACTCAAAGTTTCCAGGCAGGTAGGCATGTTTGCAGCTAGGTGTAACTTCCAGGCTGCTCCTCTTCAAAGTCAAACTGTCAGTCAGTGGCAGGCCATTGTTCTTGTCCCACAGGTGGCTACCTCTAAACACAGGCTGCCAGAGTCCATGGCAGAGCTGTGAGGCAGGGGAAGGAGAGCCAAAGACCCAGGTCTCTCCTTCCTTCTGCCTTCCATGATGATTTTTCCCCATTCTAAGTGCGATTGAAGTATCCACACTTGGGCCTTCCTTCATGCTAAGCTCCATATAGTCTATAAGTTGTACCATGGGTATTCTGAAAATTTTGGGTAATATCCACTTATCAGTGAGTCTGTGTTACCTCACTCAGAATTTTATAGTTCCATCCATTTGCCTGCAAAATTTACTGTATCTGAATTTTTAATAGCTAAGTAGTATTTCATTGTGTTCATGAACCACATTTTCTGTATCCATTCTTCAGTTCAGGGACATCTGGGTTGTTTCGAGCTTCTAGTTAATACACATAAGACTAGTATGAACAAAGTAGAATATATGTGCTTATCTTTTGAATATATGCCGAGGAGTGGTATAGCTGAGTCTTCAAGTATAACAATTTTCTGAGGAAACACTATTTTGATTACCAGGGTGGCTGTACCAGTCTGCAATCCCACCAGCAATGGTGGAGTGTTCCTCTTTCTTCACATCTACACCAAATCTGCTGTTGCATGTGTTTTTTATCTTAGCCATTCTGATTTGTGTAAAGTGGAATCTCAGTGTTACCTCCTTCCAGATGGCTGTCTCAGACCTTGCCTTGCCACAAGCAACTGGCCCACCTAGGGAAAGGCTTCCTGACTTAAACAAAGCCCTTTTGTTTCTGCCACTCTCTGTCCAGAGGTTCCTGCAAACACCTACATCCTGTGGAATTTCTTCCCCTGAGTTTGAGATCTAGCATCCAGATGCTAATTTGGCCTTGGGATGCTGGCCGACTGAGTGCAGGGTTTTGCCTGCTTGCTTGATTTCTCAGTTGGATAATACACTTTAGTCTGAAAGCAGAACCATGTCTCATTCCATTTTTTATTTATTCTTCTCACCATCCAATTCCCTTAATTTCCAGCAGGCCCCTTCTCCTCTTTCAGAAGACCTATTCATATGTAGCTTCAGGTGGCTGCAACATCTCAGGGTTGTTTTGATTTCCATTTCCCTGATGACTAAGGGTTTTGAACATTTCTTGAAGCACTTCTTGGCTATTTGAGATTCCTCAGTTGAAAATTCTGTTTAGCTCTGTAGCCCATTTTAATTGGGTTATTTGGTTTTTTGGAGTCTAACTTCTTGACTTCTTTGTATATTTGGTACATTAGCCTACTATCAGATGTTGGGTTAGTGAAGATGTTTTCCCTATTGGTAGGTTGTCAGTTTGTCTGACTGATAGTGTCCTTTGTCTTACAGAATCTTGTCAGGTTTATGAGGTCCAATTTTTCAATTTTTGATCTTAGAGCCTGAGCCATTGGTGATCTGTTCAGGAAATTCTGTGACAATGTGTTTGTGGCTCTTTCCCACTTTTTATTCTATTAGTGAAAGACCCCCAGAACTGGGGAGATCCTTACTCAAGTCTCGGGATGACACGGCCACCCAATGACTCACAAGAGACCGAACTTGCTGCAATCACATGAGGTTTATTCCAGATCTGGGGTCGAACTCATAGCCTGGTAGGCCAGAGGGGTTCGACCACGAGCACGAGGAGTAAGTGGTATTTAAAGGGAAAAACTGGGGGGTGAAAGGGTTACCAGGGAAACATAACAAGAGAACAATGGAAAATTCCAAAGGAACCCACTAGCTAGCTAAGTCAGGTCACAAGGAAGTCATCCTGTACACTCATTGTCTAGAGGAATATGGTTTGGTCAATGCTATCTTCTTAATGGCTGACCGCTCCTAGGACTAATTAGATGACCAATATCCTGTGGTTTGGTCAATGCTATCTTCTCAATGGCTGACTGCTGTCTTGTTCCTTATTCTGGGCAATGTTATCTTCTTAATAGCTGACCGCTATCCTTTTCCTGGAACTGACCAGTCCACATTCCTGGCTCACAGAGACTTCCTATGCCTTTTTTAAGTAAAGGTTGCACATTATACATACATTTCTATTAAATGCCCTCATTTTAAATTCTAAGATTCTCCAGCCTTTCAATTAGATTCAATGTATCTGATTTTATGTGTAGATCCTTGATCCACTTAGTCTTTTTATAAGTTGATAAATATAGATTAATTTGCATTCTTTTACATGCAGACCATCAGTTAGACCAGCCCACTTGTTGAAGATATTTTCTTTTGTCCACAGTATGGTTTTATTGTCTTTGTAAAAGATCAAACATTCATAGGTGTTTGGGCAGTAAGGGGTGGGAGACAGGGGGAATCTCTGGAAAGTCCCAGACATCTGGAATATGAGAGTTTCCCAGGATCCAATGGGGATGACCTTCATCGAAATGCCCAACAGTATGATGATGGAACCTGAAAAGAATACCTCCAGTAGATAGGAAATGCAGGGACATAAATGCAGCAGACACTAAAGAAAAGACCATCCAGAAACTGCCCAACTTGTGAACCATTTCATACACAGACACCAATCCCCAACACTATTGCTAAAGCCATGATATGCTTGCAAACAGGAGCCTGGCATGGCTGTATGTCTTCTAGGAGACTTTACCAGCACCTGACTGAGACAGATACAGGTTGGGGACCTCTATGGAAGAGTTAGGAGAAGGACTGAAGGAGCTGAAGGAGATTGAGATCCCATAGGAAGAAAAACAGTATCAACTAACAAGTGTCCCTAAGCGGTATCAGGAAGTAAACCACCAACCAAAGAGCATACATGAGCTAATCAGTGACTCCTGCTACATATATGGTGGAAGACTGACTTGTTTGGCTTCAGTGGGAGTGAATGTGCTTGGTCCTGTGGAGGTTTGATGTCCCAAAGTAGGGGGATATAGAAAGGGAAGGAAGAAATATGTAATTATGTGAAAGAGCATCTTCTTAGTGAAGAAAGGAAGGGTGAATTGTGTGGAGGACTCATGAAGGGGGGACCAGTTTCAGGGGAAATTTTTGAAATATAAATAAAATAATTAATAAAAAAGTATAGTCATTATTCTTCAATAAAGTGCAAATTAAAACACACTGAAATTCCATCTCATCCCATTCTCTTCAAAATACTATTTTCAAGAATTAAATAAAAATAAATGTTAGTAAATTTATGGAGAAATTTGATCCATATTTAGCTGCAGACTAGAGTATAAACTGGTATTGCTACTATAGAAGTCAATGAGGCTTTCCAAATATAATAAAAAATAAAGGTATCATATAATCAAGCTGTGCATGGACTAATCCTCCTCAAAGATATTTACTTAACCATGTTCATTGTAGACCTACTCACATTATCTAAGAAATGGAGTCAACCTAGATGTCAATCAAAATGAATGGTTAAGGAAAACATACTACACACATACAATGAAACTGCATTCAGTTATAAAGAAAACTAAAATTTAGAGAACGTGGAAAATGGGTTGAAATGGAAAATGTTATATTAAGTAGAGTCCAAAAGAGAAAAAAATTCCATGCTTTCTATCATATGTGTATTCTAGCATATGCATATACACATACACATACACATACATACATATATATGTTCTTTTGTAGGGCCAAGAGAAGAAGAAGAAGAAGAAGAAGGAGAAGAAGAAGAAGAAGAAGAAGAAGGAGGAGGAGGAGGAGGAGGAGGAGGAGGAGGAGGAGGAGGAGAAGAAGAAGAAGAAGAAGAAGAAGAAGAAGAAGAAGAAGAAGAAGAAGAAGAAGAAGAAGCAGCCATGGGAAGGAAGTGGGGAGACTTTAAGCTTTAAGTAGAGGAAATAGACCATATGAAATAATGAAATGAATAAAGATGGCACTTGGGAAGAAAGGACTAATTCAGTTCATGCAAAGATCATGCAGATAGGAGAGAAAAAAGATGGGGAAAGATCAATCAAAGAAAGGCTACAAGTAATTCCTACATGTAGTTGTTTTGGAATACTCCTGAGACACTTAAAGGAACACAATTATTTGCCATAGCTATTGTTTTCCCACCATAACTAAATGGTTACTAAAGATACCACATGGCTTTGGCAAAGGGCATAAAGGAATCAAGCTAGAACAGGAGTTAATTCTGCCACCTTCTGGCAAGAACTCATTTTGTTAGAAGTAGCTATTTGGATTCTGGGAAAGAATTACCAATATAAATCTTTCTTAACCATGGGCCTTGAATACTAGGTATTTAGTCAGCTAGGTATAGTGATCACACTAGTGTTATAATGCCAAGGCTGTAATGGAGATAACAAATCATACTTTGATAACATTTTAGTTCCTTTCCAGTGGAGCATCTAATATCATAAATCTGGTCAAAATTCTGTTACTGTGAAGGTCATAGAAGAAGCTAGTATTATTGTATTGCTAGATGAATATGATATACACATCAACTTTCCATCTAAATAATTACATTTATACCTGCAGAATAATGCTACAGACAAGTTTTGTTAGAAAGATTTTTTGTTTTGAAGTGTACAGTGGTAACTGCCAAGATTCACAGATATTCTAAGTCTGAGTATAAAGGAATATTGAATTTGAGTCTAAATTGGTTTTCTCTGTCATCACTCCCAAGGCACAAGAAAAAGAGGACAAGAGACAAGGGATAAACGTAATGAAATGGAAACCCATGTTCCCAACGTGATATCACTGTTATACTCTTTATCTCAGGTCAGTCGTGACTACTTGATATTTCCCTGCACAATATTGGTTCTGAAAAGATCCTGTCACTTGGTGGGGGCAGACTCTGGGTCTGTAACTATATTGTCAATTGGAGAAGAAGTGTCCCTGAGTTCCACTCCTAGCACTCATAGGCAGATAACTGTAGATGAGGAGGGAGTGGATCATGAAATTGTACCTCTCTGTAAGTATATACAAGTGGTTAGTGACCAATGAAAGAGATAGATAAATACTTTCTTCAATGGTGCAACTATGGGAAAGGAGACCATTTCTCCTCTTCAAGACCCAAATGAAGCAGATTTGGCCCTCAATACTATTACTACAACTAACAACATAATAAATAACAATGATGATAATGATGTGTAGATAGAAGATGAATACTTGGGAAGAAAAAATGGATCTGCAGAATAAACAAGGGAAAAGAGAAGATAAAAGGGGTGAGTTGAATCTAATAAAATTACAGTATGTATCCATGAAAAGTATATAATGAAATCTATATGATATGATGTACATGTTACATTAAATACTAAATGTTATATTGGTGTGAGAGAATCTCAGGGTTGTTTTGATTTGCATTTTTCTGATGGCTAAGAATGTTGAACATTTCTTCAGGTGCTTCTCAGCCATTCAGTATTCCTCAGTTGAGAATTCTTAGTTTAGCTTTGTACCCCATTTTTAAGAGGGTTATTTGATTCTCTGGAGTCCAGCATCTTGACTTCCTTGTATATATTGGATATTAGTCCTCTAACTGATGTAGGGTTGGTAAAGATCTTTTCACCATCTGCTGGTTGCTATTTTGTCCTATTGACAGTGTCCTTTGCCTTACAGAAGTTTTGCAATTTTATGAGGTCCCATTTTTAGATTCTTGATCTTACAGCACAAGCCATTGATATTCTATTCAGGAAATTTTCCCCTGTGCCCATGTGCTTGAGGCTCTTCCCCACTTTCTTTTCTATTAGCTTTAGTGTATCTGGTTTTATGTGGAGGTCCTTGATCCATTTGGACTTGAGCTTTCTACAAGAAGATATGAATGGATTGATTTGAATTCTTTGACATACTAACTGCCAGTTGGGACAGCACAATTTGTTGAAAATGCTGTCTTTTCCTGAGAGGCTCTGACAGTGCCCAACTAATACAGAAGTGGAGGCTCACAGCCATCCATTGGACTGAGCACAGGGTCCCTATTGAAGGAGTTAGAGAAAGGACCCATGGAGCTGAAGGGTTTGCAGTCACTTAAGATGAAAACAATATAAACTAACTAGTACCCTCAGAGCTCTCAGGGACTAAACCACAAACCAAAGAGTACACATGGTGAGACTCATGGCTGCAGCTGCATATGTAGCAGAGGATGGCCTAGTCAGTCTTCAATGAGAAGAGAGTCCCTTGGTCCTGTGAAGTTTCTATGCCCCAGTGTAGGAGAATGCCAGGGTCAGAAAACAGGACAGGGAGGGTTGGTGAGCAGGAGAAAGGCTAATGTGGGAAAGAACAGGGTTTTTTGTTTGTTTTTGGAGGGGGAAACCAGGAAAGGAGATTTCATTTGAAATGTAAATAAAGAAAATATCTAATTTTTAAAAAGGGAAAAAAAGAAAAGAAAAAGAAAAAAGAAGATAATGCTGTCTTTTTTCCACTGGATGGTTTTAGCTCCTTTATCAAAGATCAAGTGATTATAGGTGTGTAGGTTCATTTCTGGGTCTTCAATTCAATTCCACTGACATACCTGCCTTTCACTGTACCACAACCATGCAGTTTTGATCACTATTTCTCTGTAATACAGCTTGGGGTCAGGAATGGTGATTTCCCCTAAGAGTTCTTCTATCATTGAGAATATCTTTCGCTATCTTGGGTTGTATTTTTTTGTTGTTGTTATTCCAAATGAATTTGCAAATTGCTCCTTCTATCTCTATGAAGAATTGAGATGTAATTTTGAAAGGGATTGCATTGAATCTGTAAATTGCTTTGGGCAAGATGGTCATTTTTAACATATTAATCCTACCAATCCTTGACTATGGGAGATCTTTCTATCTTTGGAGATCTTCTTCAATTTGTTTCTTCAAAGACTTGAAGTTTTTGTCATACAGATATTTTACTTGCTTAGTTAGAGTTACATCAAGATAGAAGGAAGGCCACAGTGGGGATACTTCAGTCCTTCTTAGAATGGGGATCAAAATGCTCATAGTAGGAAATACAGAGACAAAATTTGGGCAGAAACTTAAGGAAAAGACCATCCAGTGCCTTTCCCACTTAGGGATCCATCCCATATACAGAGACCCTACCAAGACACTATTCTGAATGCCAACAAGTGCTTACTGAAATGAGCCTGATATAGATGATTCCTGAGAGACTCTGCCAGTGCCTGACTAATACAGAAGTGGATGCTCACAGCCATCTGTTGGACTGAGCACAAAGTCCCCAATGGAGTAGCTAGAGAAAGAACCTACTGATTTGAAAGGTTTTGCAGCCCCTTTCAACAACGTGAACCAATCAGTACTCCTAAAGCTCCAAAGGATCTAAACTACCAACCAAAGAGTACACATGGAGGAACCCATGTCTCCAGCCACATATGTACCAGAGGATGGCCTTATGGGACATCAATGAGAGGAAAGGCCTTTGGTCTTGTGAAGGCTTGATGCCCCATTGTAGGGAAATGCCATGGTAGAGAAGCAAGAAAGTGTGGGTTAGTGAGCAGGGAAAGGGGAGATGGGATGGAAGGTTTTCAGAGGGTTAAAATTTGCAATGTAAATAAAGAATATATCTAATAACAAATTTTAAAAAATTAAAAAAAAAGGAAATTTCTTGGCAAAAGAAAAAAAAAAGAATGGACCTATTAGCAGCTCAATTTGGAGAGAGGATGAGCTCAGAGTCTCTACCATTCTCTGCTGAACTACTGGCTATTGATAGTCAGGAAGGTATGCTCATTGAGTTCTATTATGTATCCCTGTTGTCCATATTTGGTTTCAATAGACAGTCCCAATCAGGTGATCACAAATATGGTACCACCTAAATACAAGTCTTTCACAAAACAAAATAAAAAATGATGAATCTTGGAAAGAAGTTTGTAGGAGGAAAGTGAAGTATTAAAGGAACATGAGCAATATAAGAGAAGTTCGACATATCCGGAATGTATTATTTCCATGTGTGAAATTAAGAAAGAACCATCTTATTTAATGAATAAAGAAAAGAAGACAACTCACAGTGCAACTAATAGTTAAAGGTATGTACAAACAATAATAAGAAATAAAAATATGCTCTCAACATTCCTTACCGACAAAAAAAGTCAAATGATATTTTTCTAAAATTCAAAGTTAAAGAAGAGGTTAGGATAATGGGCAACATTTCAAAAATAATACTAAAAATAGTTGAAAGCCTTAGTATTAAGTAAGCGAGGGAAAAATTCTCCAATCTGTAATAGAAATTTTGTTTCCACTGGCATTTTAAGTGTAGCATTACTAATAACTTCCAAGTTCCCTAAGCTTCCTCATACATTGTAGGATCCTGTTTTCTCACAAATATGTCTCTTAGTAAGAAGGAAGTAAGCCATGGCTGAAACTGTTGGGGGAAGACATATTTTGTTATTACTGTGTTCATTCTACTTCAAATTTGAAACTTACTATAGTTTTATAATTGCAAAATTTTACTGGTGTGTAATTATAATTTGATAACCTCAACCTCAAATACTGTGTGTAGGTTATAAAGTAAGAGTGTTAAAAGAAGTGTCCATTCCAAGAAGTAAGTTCTCTCTTCTCCCTCCCCTCCACTCTCTCTCTCTCTGTCTCTGTCTCTCTCTCTCTCCATTTCTATTTCTTTCTCTCTCTTTTGGTTTGCAAAAGCACTTTATCAGAAAGAAAGAAAAAGAAACAGAATAAAAAAGAAAGAAAGAAAAATGAAATAGAATAAAAAAGAAAGAAAGAAAGAAAGAAAGAGAGAGAGAGAGAGAGAGAAAGAAAGAAAGAAAAGAAGGAAGGAAGGAAGGAAAAAGTAAAAAAAATAATTTATTTTCATGTAGCAGAGTTTGAGGGGAAAAAAAAAAACAAGTCCACTGGGTAGTGGTGGTGCACGCTTTTAATCCCAGCACTTGGGAGGCAGAGGCAGGCAGATTTCTGAGTTTGAGGCCAGCCTGGTCTACAGAGTTCCAGGACAGCGAGGGTTACACAGAGAGACTCTGTCTCGAAAAACCAAAAGAACAACAACAAATCTTGTCCAAATAAATTACTTAATAATAGCACTTTCAAGAATATTTTAGAAATAGTTTGAAAAGTAACCAGGATTTTATCCTAAGCATGCCAAATTCCATAAACTTTTGTGTATTCCCCTCAATCTTCCAATATCAAATCAAATGCACATCACCTGATTACTGAAAAGAGCAATGGGATCCCAATTACTTCTCTTTTTTATTTTTGTGTACACTTGTATATGGGAACAGATTTTGTGTATGAAGTAGTGTTCATGTGTGAGAATATAATCATGCATATGCCAGAGCGTACACTACTGATCATGTGTGGAGATCAAAGAACATCTCCCATGTTGCTTTAGGCACGCTGGGATTGTAGATATGCACAAGAGTGCTAGGCTTAAACAAGATTTAAGGATCTAAACTCAGTTTCTCACAGTTCATTGCCCAGTCAGCTGGCTGTTTTACTCTACTTAATACTTAATACCATGAACCTGACACATGCTAGATGAGTACTCTGCCACTGAGGTATATCTTGAAACTTCTAATATATTCTTAAAGACATTGGGACAGATTCTCCTTTCCTTTCTACTTTTTACTACTTGAATTGGGAAAACCATATTCTATAATTTACATATTGCCTAAGTAGTTATAACTAGTTAAAATCAAATAACATCTTCACCAATAAAATCACAACTTTGATTCCCATTCTCATATTTCAACTACTTACCATATTTTTATTTTATATAATTTTTTCTATTGATTAATTTATTTATTTAAATTTTAAATGTTGTTCCTCTTCATAGTCTCTCCTCTGCAAAGCCCTCATCTCATCTTCCTCCACTTTGCCTCTAAGAGAGTACTCCCCTACCTACCCACCCAAACCCACTTCAGCCCTCCAGCTTCTTTCTTCACTAGAGCAACAAGCCTCCACAGGACTGAATACCTCTCATCCCATTGATAACAGATAAGGCAATCCTCTACATACATATAGCCATGGGCCTACCCATATGTACTCAAACGTTGGCTGTGACCATCTGCCTCTGTATTTGTTAGGCTCTGGTTGAGCCTCTCGAGAGACAGCTATAATAGGCTCCTGTCAGTGAGCACTTCTTGGCATCCACAATAGTGTCTGGGTTTGGTGTCTCTATATGGGATAGATCTCCAGGTTTGCAGTCACTGAATGGCCTTTGCTTCAGTTTCTGCTCCACACTTTGTCTCAATATTTTATCCCATGAGTATTTTGCTCCTACTTTTTTGTTTTTATTGGATATTTTCTTCATTTTCATTTCAAATGTTATCCCCTTCCCTGCTTTCCCACTAGAAATACTCTATCCCATTCCCCCTGCTTTTATAAGAGTATTTCTCCACCCACACAATCACTCTCACCTCCCCACATTGCCATTCCCCTACACTGGGGCATTGGGCTTTCACAGGACCAAGGACCACTCCACCCATTGATGCCTGACAAGGCCGTCCTCTGCTACCTATGTGGTTGGAGCTAGGAAAAGAGATCTCATTTGAAATGTAAATAAAGAAAATATCTAATACAAAAAAAAGAATCATCTACCTTGAAGTCACTTGCTGCTTTATGAACATGCCAGAGTGAGAAATAGAATAGAAAGCCTTCTATTAACAGTAGCCCTGTCCCCAATATCTTTTCTAATGAATTTTTCTTTTTTTTTTTTCACATTGGCCCAGACTTAGACCTATGTCCATCCTCAACATCATTAGGGAAGTAGAGATGTGTTTCTGTGGGAGTCTTTAAGATGTCATACAAATGAAAACTCAGAGGGAGAAGGAAAGATAACCAGAGTACTTCCTAGCAATATTCCTCAAATCGTAAAAATATGAGCAAAGTAATTAGGAAGCAATCATTTACTCAAAACTTCAAACTGGTTTACATACAGGAATAATTTATTAGTTTACATAGACTGAAATCCTAAGGGGAGGGAGAGGCCTTTTAGGTATAGTAAAACCTAGAATTCAGTTATGCTAATGAGAACTCATATTCTGTCCTGCCAACTTTCTCTTATCTTAAATGATCTCTATAATTAAGCCATGGACCTTTTCCATGGTGTTAACTTCTATCACGTTTGTGCACTTACAGGAAGAGGAAAAAAAATCCATCTAAATTTAGAAACATTGTTCTTTCAATAGAAAGTATAACTAGATTCACTATGGATATCAAGGTAATATACAAGGCATTAGCTTCAGGATTTTAAGAATATATAATCTGGCATTGGGTAGATGACTGCAAAGTTAAGAGTACTTGCTGCTCTTGCAGAGGACTTGAGTTAGGTTCACAGAACCTCATTTTAACTCATGAATGCATGTAATTCTAATTGAGTAGGATATGCCACACTCTTCTGGCAACTTCAATGGATGCTGCACAAACGTGGTTCACTTACATGTATGCAGGGAAAATACTCATACATATAGCATTTAAGTAACAATGAAAAATAACATAAATCATGTACACACATCAGAAACAGGACATAGAAGTCTCTGAGCTTGGAACTGCTGTGAATTCCCACTCCTGAGGACTAGTTTTCATGGCACCATGCTTTCCAAAGGAGAGAAGGAACAAAAATTCCTACTCAGCTATAATTCCTAGGAACCATAAAACTGTCCAACATGGTAGAATAATCCTATTGGTGCAATAGTGGCACTTACCTTGACAGAAGCTAACTGCTCTCTATTTGGAATTAAGGCCCTCTAATAACAATGAAGCCATGCTTGGTACTGGAAACCTAGCTAACTCTATGGTGCTAATAAAAAAAAAACAAAACTCATGATTACTAGGGGAGAATGCATAACCACTAATTTACTAAAACAGCATAATCGAGAAAAATAATCTATAAACATTCTTCCTCATACCCACAGATGAGTGTAATCCTCATCTCTGTCAAGAGCACATCTCTTTGTGAAAGATGAAGACCACTGCAGAAAACCACAACCAATCAATATGCTGAGTTGAGCCTAGACCAAATTGTTACATTTATGAAACATTCCTAAGACGCATGGATAATTGCAGAAGGGGAAACAGATTTCTTAGATTAAGATTGTGCTATCAGATTGTGTCTCCTAGTAATATCAGAAGCTATACCTGAAAATCTCACTAACATTATTGCTCAAACATAACCTAAAAAATGAAGGCATTAAGGATCACATCAAACTGGATGGAGAAAAGCCATCAACTTGACAATGTAGAAATAATGTTATCGTGCACTGTGCAATCATTGTATTATTCAAATTCTGATTTATTTGCCCCCATATCTGGTTGCTATTCTGACATGTGTAATGCTTATTCTAGTTATCTCCTTTCTCAATATTGTGTAAATATTGCTCCCCACTTATTCTCTGATTTGTCAATAAAACCTGATCAGCCAATGATTGAACCGAGGAGAGAAAAGTGCTGCAAATCTGATCCCAGTCAGGCAAGGAGAAAGAGAAAGTGGAAGAGAGGAACTGCCAGGGGGAGATGGTCAAGGACACACAATGGGAACACACATCAGAGAGAGCCAGATAAATATTAAAATGCAAGAATCTAGGCATTATGGCTAGAAGGTAGGTAGAGTAGCTTTGAGGAAAGGAATAGATAACAGCTCAGACACTGTGGTGTAAAAATTTCATCGGACGGAAGCCTGATATAGCTGTCTCCTGAGAGGCTCTGCCAGCGCCCAACTAATACAGAAGTAGAGGCTCACAGCCATCCATTGGATTGAGTACAGGGTCCTCAATGAAGGAGCTAGAGAAAAGACCCAAGGAGCTGAAGGGTTTGCAGCCCCTTAGGACAAACAACAATATGTACTAACTAGTACCCTCAGAGCTCCCAAACAAAGAGTACACATGGTGGGAGTCTTGGCTCCAGCTGCATATGAGGCAAAGGATGGCCTAGTCGGTCATCAATGGGAGGAGAGGCCTTGGTCCTGTGAAGGCTCGATGCCCCATTTTAGTGGAATGCCAGGGTCAGGAAGCAGGGGGTAGGGGGAGGAAACAGGGTTTTATTTTGGAGGGAAATCCAGGAAAGATGATATCATTTGAAATGTAAATAAAAAAATCTAATAAGAAAAAGAAAATGAAAAAAATTCATCAAATGAATCTTAGAATCTCTGTCTCATTTATTTGGGACCTAGATGGAATAAAGAAAAGTTATCACTTTTACAATTGCACTAGCACCATACAAAGAACTATAGGCGATGAAATAAATCTAGAACTAGGATAAGCGCTCCTCTGCGAGAAAGAATATAACAATTAGTTGTCCGGTACTAAACACTAAACCCTAAAAGCATACATAGAAATAAAATATATGAATTCAGGTAATAGTTAAAGATATATATTCTTATATACATGTATTCATACCTTGAAAATTGATCAATAAGAAAGTCCTTGAATCTGAAGGAGAGTAGAGAGGAGGATAAATACGTTCTTCAGTGGTGCAACTATAGGAAAGACGACCATTTGTCCTCTTCAAGACCCAAATGAAGCATATTTGGCCCTCAATACTATTACTACAACTAACAACATAATAAATAACAATGATGATAATGATGTGTAGATAGAAGATGAATACTTGGGAAGAAAAAATGGATCCGCAGAATAAACAAGGGAAAAGAGAAGATAAAAGGGGTGAGTTGAATCTAATAAAAGTACAGTATGTATCCATGAAAAGTATATATCTCTCCACGCATACACTTAGGTTGGTGTTTTAGTCCCTGGGGTGTCTCTGGAGATCTGGTTGGTTTATATTGTTGTTCTTCATATGCTGTTGCAAACCCCTTCAACTCCTTCAGTTCTCTCTCTAGCTCCTCCATTGGGGATCCTGTGCTCAGTCCAAAGGTTGACTGTGAGCAACTGCCTTTGTATATGTCAGGCTCTGGCAGAGCCTCTCAGGAGACAGCTATATCAGGCTCCTGTCAGTAAACACTTCTTGGCATCAAGAATAGTGTCTGAGTTTGGTGACTTTATATGGGATGAATCCCCAGGTGGGGCAGGCAGTCTCTGGATGGCCTTTCCTTCAGTCTCTGCTCCACACTTTGTCTCTGTATTTCCTCCCTTGAGTATTTTGTTCCCCCTTCTGAGAAGGACTGAAAAACCAATACTTTGGACTTCCTTCTTCTTGAGCTTCATGTAGTCTGTATATTGTATCTTTGATATTCTGAGTTTTTGGGGTAATATGAAGCATCCACACTTTGGTCTTGCTTCTTCTTGAGCTTCATGTGGCCTTTGAATTGTATCTTGGATATTCTGAGCTTTTTGTCTAATATCCCTAACCCTTTCTTAACAATATCAAATTTCATCATTTCCTATGCATTCTCAGTGAGTTATCATTCTTTCAGTGAACATTTTGAGACATTCTAGAGTTTCACTCATCAAATTAAAACATATTTATCTTAAAGTAAAATTTTTGAAGGAAAAAATTGTTAGAATTAGTATGACTAAGAATTCTGAGAAATTTGTTGGGAACTAAAGTGGTTGTTGACAAGTGGTGTTTAAAAGACATCTCCACAGCTCTTGTAGACTTTTAAACAGAAACATCCTCAAAAAACATTATAAAGGCACACAGTTAATATATTCTAGAGGTTAGTTCAGGAACATGGTGGCTACAGAGACATTCAAATAAGTAAATATACATAGACATTCATAGACAATTAAATATACAGAACCCTACAAAATAAATTGCTTGACTAATATAATATGGGTAGGTCATTTAAATTAACCAATAAATGTGTTCTTAGGAATTTGCAGTAGAGTGACAAATTACTGTAAGTTAAGATTTATTTTGCCTTTCCATATATGGATCTATAAAAGATTAAAATATTGAATTCATGTAACCAACAATAAAATGGTAGAAATCTTTACAAATAAATTTAATAACACAACTAAGCTATCCTTTCCCTTATATTCACTAATAAGAATCATCTGTCTTAGGTAACCCAATCACAAAAGAACACACATAGTGTGCACTCACTGTTAAGTGGATATTAGCCCAGAAGCTTAGAATACCCAAGATACAATCCACAAAACACGACAAAGAAGGAAAGAAGACCAAAGCATGTATACTTTGATCCTTCTCAGAAAGGGGAACAAAATACCCATGGAAGGAGTTGCAGAGATAAAGTATGGAGCAGAGACTGAAAGAAGGACAAACCAGAGACTGCCCCACCTCGGAATCCTTTGCATATACAATCACCAAACCCAGACACTATTGTGGATGCCAGCAAGTGCTGGTTGATAGGAGTCTATTATAGCTGTCTCCTGAGAGGATCTGCCAGTGCCTGACTAATAGAGAAGTGGAAGCTCACAGCCATCCTGACTGAGCACAGGGTCCACAATGAAGGAGCTAGAGAAAAAAGCCAAGGAGCTGATGGGTTTGCAACCCCATAGGAGGAACAACAATATGAACTAAGCAGTACACTTAAAACTCCCAGGGTCTAAACCATCAACAAAGAGTATACATGGTGGGACAGATAGCTCCATCAGCATATGTAGCCAGAGGATGGCCTAGTCAGTCATCAATGGTAGGAGAGGCCCTTGGTCCTGTGAAGGCTCTATGCCCCAGTGTAGGAGAATGCCAGGGCCAGGAAGAGGAAAGGGATGGGTTGCTGATCAGGGGGAGGGAGGACACAAGATTTTTTTTTCAGAGGATAGTGACCCATAGGTGGAGAACCACTGATTTAGACACCAGAGAGAGAAGGAAGGATGCTGTAATGAAACTACAACCTGAAATGTTAACAAAAAGAACAGATGGCAAAAACATATATGTAAAAAAGAATGAAGGGGTGTTTGGTGGATATCAGAGGAATATATAGATACACTTTACAAATCAAAATCAAAATCAAAACATTTTTAAAACTAAGAAAATGCTAGGGAGCCCTATTTTTTCCCTTCTATATCTAGGAAGCTACAACACAGAAATTTGTAAATGATCATGAAAAACATTGTATTTCATTGATGACAAGATTTGTGAGTTTTTTCACACCCAAAAAGGATTAATTTCTTTAAGGACATAATACAATATTTCTAAATATTGGTGTCTAATTTCTAAAAAATAAATGTTATAAATTTTATCAAAAATCTCTTTTATGGTTCATATTGTTGTTCCTCCTATGGGACTGCAAGGTTAATTTTTAATTGTAAAATACCTTTTTGTAAAATATGTATTTTCTGTTATGAATTTTTTGCAACTAAATGATGTCAGGAATTATTAAACCTTTTTATTCACTCTGCTTTTCAAATTAATTTATCTTCAGATTAAGAGAATGATTTCATGCATTTCTGGCTCATATAATTAATGACTATATTATTTTTAACTTGTATTATTTTTAATTTGTACTATTAAAAATAACAAAAATGCTTAAATATGGCATGTGTATTGTACGAACAATCAGAATAAGGATCCCTATGGATTTCTCTCTTCTTAAATAGTAACAATAGAGTCTCATGGCTTTGAACATTGTAGCTTTACATTTTAATAAAAGAAGTTTGGGAGTATTATTCCTTTATAAGTGCTGTTTCTGTTACTTTAGCCTCTTTAGCAAAATTCAAAGAAATGAAAAGATGAAACTAACTATTATTGACAGCATTGATCTTGAAGATATAATACTGAAAATTTCTATAGTTGATAAAGGGAAAGTTGGCATCTTCTTCAGTTTGTATACATATGAAATCCACTAGGATTTCACATTGCCTGGAGCCTCACAAAACTGCAGAAGGCACACTTAGCTACAAAAAGAAAAATACATATGATTCAATAAATGAACAAGAAGCACCTAAAGAAATGTTCAGCATGCTTAGTCACCAGGGAAATGCAAATCAAAACAACCCTGAGATTCCACCTCACACCAGTTAGAATGGCTAAGATCAAAAACTCAGGTGACAGCGGATGCTGATAAAGATGTGGAGAAAGGAACATTCCTCCATTGTTAGTGGGATTGCAAGGTGGTACAACCATTCTGGAAATCAGTCTGGAGGTTCCTAAGAAAATTGAAAATAGTATTACCTGAGGACCCAGCTATACTACTTGTGGACATAAACCCAAAGATTCTCCAATATATAGTAAGGATACATGTCCCACTATGTTCATAGCAGCCTTATATATAATAGCTGGAAGATGGAAAGAACAAGATGTCCTTCAACTGAGGAATGGGTACAGAAAATGTGGTACAGTTACACAATGGAGAACTACTCAGCTATTAAAAACAACGAGTTCATGAAAATCTTAGGCAAATGAATGGAACTTGAAAATATCATTCTGAGTGTGGTAACCCAATCACAAAAGAACACACATGGAATGTACTTACTGATAAATGGATATTAGTTCAAGAGCTTGGAATACCCAAGATACAATTCACAGACCACATGAAGCTCAAGAAGAAGGAAGACCAAAGTGTGGGTGCTTATGTCCTTCTCAGAAGAGGGAGCAAATACCCATGAGAGGAAATACAGAGACAAAGTGTGGAGCAGAGATTGAAGGAAAGACCATCCAGAGACTTTCCTACCTGGGGATCCATCCCATATACAGTTTCCAAATCCAGACACTATTGTGGATGCCAAGAAGTGCTTACTGACAAGAGTCTGATATAGATGTCTCCTGAGAGTCTCTGCCAGAGCCTGACAAATACAGAAGCAGATGCTCACAGCCAACATTTGGACTGAGCAGGAATTCCCCAATGGAGGATTTAGAGACTGAAGGAGCTGAAGGGGTATGCAACACCACACGAAGAACAATATAAACCAACTAGACCCACCCCCAGAGCATTCATGGACTAAACCAAAGAGTATACATCAGAGACCCATGGCTCCAGCTGCATATATGGCAGAGGATGGCCTTGTTGGGCATCAATGGGTGTAGAGGCCCTTGGTCCTGTGAAGGCTCAATGTCCCAGGGTAGGGGAATGCGAGGGTGGGGAGGCAGGAGTGGGTAGGTGGGTGGTGGCACATCCTCATAGAAGTAGAATGAGGAGGGTGGGATAGTGGGTTTCTGGGGAGAAACTGTGATATGGGATAACATTTGAAATGTAAATAAACAAAATATCCAATAAAAGTAAATAAACAGATTCTTTCACATGAAAAAGTTTGGCATTATATTTTATAACCAGAGAACCAGTCCTTATAATAGCCAATATAGGCTATCTTTGAAGATTAAGAAGTAATAATTATTATGAATTATTTTTAGGCTTGTATAATTATAACCAAGTGGCACATATGTAGTATAGTTACGTTTCAATAAATAGTTTGTGGTGCTTTTCACTAGCCACATGGGACTCATCAATTCTGTATTAGAAATAAAGTCCTCCACACAGTGGCACTTGACATTTATATAAACTTCTATATTTCTTTTTACTTTACCAAATATTGGAATATAATAAGGTTTGAGACAATAATCCTATTTCCATGCCATTTAAAGTAAAAAAAAAAATCTATATTTTACTTTATAATTATTCTAATGTCCCAGAAACAACTAGTTACCTGACACTGCAACAATTAAGGCATTGTATTCAAACCATACACAATCTTTACTGAGACCAATGAAGTGTCAATATTGAAAATGTTTTTGTCCTACTTAGATAAATGGTGGAAGCCTCATTCCACTAGTGGAATTCTATGAGAAAACTATGCTTTTCCTTGGATATATAAAGTAGACCAATAGTTAAAATTATTCTTTGTTTCATAATATTGGAAATTTCTTTTTATCCACTGAGTAAATCTTTATGTTTTATCCTTTTTTATTTCTAGGACCCATGTGAATGTAACTGAGATCACAGATAGTAAAAGGAGGACAAAATAGAAAACATATAATGATTCTCTCTGAGAGAAATAATTTTTAATCATTACTAATCATGATTCCATTACTCTTTTTAATTCAAAAAATATCTAAGAATTTTAAAACTTCTCTCATCTATTATTCTCGTACTTTGTGTCTTTTCAATTAAATGTTTATAAGAGTCATAGCTTATCTGTGCATAAGTTTGTGGACAGCATATACCAATCTAAAATTCATACAAAACCTCAACTTTGATCTTGACTTTAGACTCAAATAATTAGTAAAAGAAATTACTTTTGTTTAAATAGTCTTCATGAAAGGAGCATACATTTTTTAATTCTACCAATGAAATTACAAGCAGTATTGTATTTATTGATTAATTTGGTTATACTAATTAGAAACTTTAGGATTTTAAAGATATATCACAAAGTATGTAATGTTGTATATTTTAATAATAAGGGTCTCTGCTGAATCAATTGTGTATTTTTATATGCTTTATACAAGTTTTTTATCACTATTGAAAACTTTCCTGAAGATAAGGTTAGAAAAAAATTATAGAATGAGGAAAATTTATTTGTAGACTGCTCAGTCAGCTGATATGAATTTAAATGTAAACTAAAGAAAAAAAGACATACTATTTGATACTGAGACACATTTTTAACAGAAGTGTAGATTTTTTTTCTTTCATGAAAAAACTGAAACATATCTTACAGAATATAGAAGCCCATAACTAGAAAAGGTAAACTTAAGTACATTTGACTCGCTTAAACAGATCCTTGATGCATATGTACTTCACTTCATTCTGCCCTAGACTGACTTCTCAGAAGACCACTTGCCAAGCCATTCATACTCTAGCTCACCTGTATCAGCACCACCATGTGTACTTACTTGACCGCTTTCCACTGTTCCTGGACCAGCATGGATGGATAGCCAGTGTGTTGGTTATTTTTCCAAATGCTTTTATAAACTACCTGACCAACCACCACAGTCAGCAAGAGTAAAACAGATTTATTTGCACTCATTATTTAAGAGAGTAGCATCTTTCATGGTAGAAAAGTGGTAGGATTTATAGCTGTAGATTCGGATTGGACTTCTGAAAGATAGGCACATTACAATTCACAGAGGATTTCATGCTGGTGGTATTTAAGATTTCTTGGTCATTTTTTCTATTTTTATCCAGCCTCAGGACCCAGACCATCTTCAAATAACTCTTCTATCATCAGGTTAACCTCTGAGAATTTCTTCAGAGGCATTCCCAGAGGTGCACTTAGATAATTCTTACATACAGCCAAACTGACAATAAAGATTCACCATCTTAGATAATACAAAAACTATTTCCTCATTGTGCCTGTGGATCATTATTGTCCCTAAAACACCAGAAAACAAGAATATTTTAGGAAGGAACAAAATAGTAATTCTCCATGTATCTCTACTAAATTATTCACAAGATGGAGAATATGGCAGGAATAAAATATTAGCATTTACTTTTCTATATAGAATTTGAAGAAAGATTTAACAGTTTACCTTTGATTTAATTGAATTTTATATTTTTCCTGTTATTTACAAGATTTGAAATTATTATTATTTTTTATTCTTTAATCTTTTTTTACTGTCCAGACTTTATCCCTCTCCTGGTCTAGCCTCTGACTCTTCTAAGTCCCAGGAAGTCAGGAATTCTAAAATTATGTTCTTACCTTAACTCATAACTTCCTGGTAATGCCACATGTTAATCTTGATTCTACAGAATGAGACAGGGCCAAAGATCTTATTTTATGCTACCTTTTTCCAAAATTGACAACTTCTGACTCCTGATTTTTCAATGTGAAAATTACTGACTAGCCACATAAAAAAAAAAAAAAAAAAAAAAAAAAAAAAAAAAAAAAAAAAAAAACAACTGACAACTGACTAGCCTGCTACAGATACCACAAGTAGAAAACATGTAAAAATGTCAGATGGACAAGAGCAGGACATGTGTATATTTGTGAATGTCTGCATTCATTTGAAAATATGTGTGAGTAAGTACACTATCATATTCATGTAGAAGAACTAGGTCAGCCTCTATCACTATGTAGATCAGGCTGGCCTTGAACTCACAGATATCCCCCAACCCTTTCCTCCCAAGGTGTGTGTTACCACCATCCTTTTTTTGATAAGCTATTAAGATAAGAAAGTATAAGATTCAAAAATATTAATGGTAGATGATATAATATAATATACTGTATACACATACACATCAATTATTCTAATCTTTCATTTCTATTATTTAGTAAAAATTTTCATAAATTGTTAGTAACCTTTGACATGAGTAAACAGAAGTTACATCTTCAATCTCCATTATAGTTATATGTAAAACATTCATCATAGATTTGCTCACTATACATTGTCCTTCCAGGAAACAATTATTTGATTTACAAACGTCCTTATTAGAAAGATGTTCCACATTCAAGTAAGTATGTGACATGTGACCTTAGTTTTAAACTGAAGAATCTCTAATTGCTAAAATTTTTAGCTTCTTAAATAGTATTGTAGAAATTAGTTTTGAATAATTACTAAAGGTAAAAATTACCTTCTCCAGCATCCCAATTTACTTCCTACAACAAACATTCAAAAACAAGAAAAAAGCATCCATCTGTTCAACTTCTTGATTTACTACTTGATATAACCAACTTTGTGGTCCTGGTGTCCAAGCTTCTCTGGTTGCATAACTCCCTAAGCTTGTCAAATATTTTAAAGTTTAACATACTGTTGTCACCCAGATTTTAATAACCAATTACAAAGAATCACCTAATGTTTTAAGTAAAATTGGAATTTTTTGGGTTGGGTTGCATTCAAAAAATTTTTTATGATGCTGCTCCAGAGAGTAACTGGTAACTAGAATTTATTTGTTACTCTCCATTCTTAGAAATTATGTACAAACAGAAATTTTTGTAATTCAGTTTTTGAATTGACATGTAATTTATGCTGCTTATTTTCCTATTCCATTTAAAAAGATTTTTGATTATCCAGTTTTCAGCATCCTTATACGTTTGCAGCTTAAAATTATCAGGAAAGTTAAATAAAATGTTTCTTGTGGTAAAAGTCATAATGAAGAATATTTCATTTTTAAAATATATTTTTCAGGATCAAATTCTTTTCTTTTCTTTCTTTCTTTTTTTTTTTT
>NW_022196900.1:0-26382 GCF_008632895.1 Mastomys coucha | reverse complement strand
TTGAGACAGGGTTTCTCTGTATAGCCCTGGCTGTCCTGGAACTCACTCTGTAGACCAGGCTGGCCTCCCTCCACCTGCCTCTGCCTCCCAAGTGCTGGGATTAAAGGTGTGCTCCACCACACCTGGCCAGGATCAAATTCTTAATATTTATTTGGAGATTCTTTTCTTCTATAAAGTTCAAATGAGTACCTGCAAAGCCTCATAATTCAATAGTATGTACAAGGCTAATCTTAGTTTATTATAGTATCTTATGTATTTGGTTTATACTATCCTATGTATGTGGTTTATACTCAAGTTTATTTTAATAACATTTTAGGTTCATTTGTTAATATTATATAAATAAAGAAATAAATAAAAGGGCAATTCATTGAAGAAGTAAGTGCCAAAACGATGCAACGAGAATGGCAATTTTAACAAAACAATTTCCTTATGACAACATTTTATCAGAAAGCTGTGGACAATGACACGATGCTTTCAGATTAAGACACTGAATATTGAACTTTAATGTCTGAAAATGTCAGAAAAGAATTGAATAAGTCACAAAAGTATGCAAAGGATGAGACTTAGGCATGATGCATGATGTTTAAACTGTGTGAAAATAAGTAAATTTAAATAATTGATCTGCTCTTAGTAACATTAACAAGGCCTTACTTTAAAAAAATAAAAACATAAATGTCCTCTTCACATTTCCCCATTTCCTCTCCTCCCTGAATTCTTCTTAAGATCTCTTCCAGGTTGAAGTCATGAACTTCCTTCCTTGCTCTATTATACCTGATTGCTATGAAAATGGAACCACTGATGCACTTCCATTGTCTCTTAGCTAAGCACAATAAAGGGATATACTAAATATTATCCCCAGTCACCTCATTCTTTGCACAAAGCCAAATATATATGCACTCACTGGCATGCATTCATGCTCATAATTAAAACTAATTAAACGTTTTGAAAACTGAAACAATGAAGGTAATTTATGTGAGTCTTTTTATATATAGTGGGATGTGTGTGTGTGTGTGTGTGTGTATGTGTGTGTATATATATAGAAATATGTAGTTTATATAATTAGCCCATAAATTATTGGCTTGTCAGTCATATACAAACCAAGAGCTGAGAACATATTTGGAAAGCAGTATTTCATTTTCTTCAACACATAAGACTCTATAATGACCATGTGTCAATTAACAATGGCCTAGGGCATCCTGTTGATTTGACAGAAAACTCTAAAAGTATAGCCACCTTTTAAGATTTTATTTAGTAGTATTCACAGTGTGATAACTAATCTCAGGACATTGTGCTTTGTCTCATATGACCATCACATTGTGTGGAATGTGTGTGACATTTACACACCCAATTTTCTGCACTTATCTCATCCATCACACTGGAGTATGGTGTCTGTTTTCAAGTATTCAGTATCTCAAAATATATAATTTCAGAATAAATCCACATTGTGCCGTATTATGTTACAAAAAAGAGACACAGTAAAATATTTTTGAAGGAGTGGAATACAAATTCCAATAATCTTAAAGTAATATTATTAATTATTCATCTTTTATTATATCTAGATAAGAATGAACATTATATAATTGTTGGTATCTGCAAAAATAAGAATACTACAATGCAGGGTTTATTAAAGTCAAGCATTCCAGGCATCTACACAGTTTGTATACATTATTTTACTCCTAAGACATTCAACTAAATGTTCAAAGCCCATATATATTGTCAAAGTGGTCATTATCCTCCAAATCTGTTCAATTAAATACAAATCTATTTTAGCATTATGTTTTCAACATCTACATTGATATCTAAACAAATATCTAGCGAGTGTAGATAAGATTAGCCACTACAAGTCACTCTGCTTTTTTCTCATCTCTAAAGTAACTAGGCATCTCTCCTCTCTTGCAATATTTTTTTATGTCCATAATTTGATTACAAGAGCTGGATTCTCAAATGTGTTTTTCTCAAGTTAGTATGATTCCCATATTAGTACATTTACCACTTAATTAAAAATAAACCTCATTCAGCAACAAATTTAACTTGCTAATAGATTCTATGTAAGTAGAAAATATTAGCTTCCAGTTTATGTAATTATTCAGTATTTCTAACATTTATTGGTGTATCTTATTCGAATTTTAAAATTTTATCTACACTCAACTTTAATGCTCTAAAAGATCAATTATTCACTTATGTTTTCAGGTGAACAATATTGTGCAAATTTGATTTTTAACTAATATAATAACTCTTGTTGCTCATTTCAATTTCCTTTTTTAATTTTTATCTTTCTGAAAATTTTATATGTGAGCCTTCTATTTACATAAATTTTTGATCTATTTTCACTTTAATTTCTCCCTTATCCACTGCCATTCTGTACATGTTGATTATCTTTCATTCAGTATTATTGACAGACACACACACGCAAACACAGAAACACACACACACACGCATACATATAAACAAAATATCACACCCCACCAAAGAAGAAAGAAGGAAAGAAAGAAATAAGGAGAGAAAGAAAGAAAGAAAGAAAGAAAGAGAGAGAGAAAGAAAGAGGCCATTCTCTCTCCAGTGACTTTCTAAGGTGGGACCAGCTGGGAGGCACAGGTCTCACAAGTGGCAGGGCAGCCAGGTCAGGATCCACTCTACCTACATCTACACATAGGAGTGACAGCAGTGGATCTGCAGCCCTCTCTGTCCCTTCCCTGAAAGCAGAGAGCCTGCCTTCAGGGAATGCTTTAACCCAGGGACTCGGCTGAGATCTGCCATTTTCTCTCTGGTGACTTTCTAAGGCAGGACTAAATGGGAGGCACAGGAGCTGGTTCTTTGAGAAAATCAACAAAATAGATAAACCCTTAGCCAGACTAACTAGAGGGCACAGAGACAGTATCCTAATTAACAAGATCAGAAATGAAAAGAGAGACATAACAACAGACACAGAGGAAATCCAAAAAATCATGAGAGCCTACTACAAAAGCCTGTACTCAAAAAAAACTGGAAAATCTGGATGAAATGGACAATTTTCTAGACAGATACCAGGTACCAAAGTTAAATCAAGATCAGATCAATGATCTAAAGAGTCCCATATCTGCTAATGAAATAGAAACAGTTATTAATAGTCTCCCAACGAAAAAAAAAGCCCAGGACAAAATGGGTTTAGTGCAGAGTTTTATCAAACCTTCAAAGAAGACCTAATACCAATACTCCTCAAACTATTCTGCAAAATAGAAACAGAAGATACTCTACTCAATTCGTTCTATGAAGCCACAATTACTCTTATACCTAAACCACACAAAGGCCTAACAAAGAAAGAAAACGTCAGACCAATTTCCCTTATGAATATCGATATAAAAATACTCAATAAAATTCTTGCAAACTGAATACAAGAACACATCAAAACGATCATCCACAATGATCAAGTAGGCTTCACCCCAGGGATGCAGGGATGGTTCAATATTCAGAAATCCATGAACGTAATTCACTATATAAAAAAACTCAAAGAAAATACCATATGATCATCTCATTAGATGCTGAGAAAGCATTTGACAAAATCCAACATCCCTTCATGATAAAAGTCTTGGAAACATCAGGAATTCAAGGTGCATACTTAAACCTATTAAAAGCAATATACAGAAAACCAGTAGAGTAGCCAACATCAAATTAAATGGAGAGAAACTTAAAGCAATCCCATTAAAATCAGGGACTAGACAAGGATGCTCACTCTCTTCCTACCTATTCAGTATTATACTTGAAATCCTAGCCAGACCAATTAAGACAACAAAAGATCAAAGGGATATGAATTGGAAAGGAAGAAGTCAAATTATCACTATTTGCTGATGATATGATAGTATACTTAAGTGACCCCAAAAATTCCATCAGAGAGCTCCTAACTAGCTAGATATAAAATTAACTAAAGAAAACCAGTGTCCATTCCTCTACACAAAGGATAAACAGGGTGAGAAAGAAAATAGGGAAACAACACCCTTTACAATAGTTACAAATAATATAAAATACCTCGGTGTGACTCTAACTAAGCAAGTAAAAGATTTGTTTGACAAAAACTTCAAGTCTCTGATGAAGGAAATTGAAGACAATCTCAGAAGATGGAAAGATCTCCCATGCTCATGGATTGGCAGGATTAATATAGTTAAAATGGCCATCTTGCTGAAGGCAATCTATAGATTCAATGCAATCCCCATCAAAATTCCTACTCAATTATTCTCAGATTTAGAAAGAGCAAGTTGCAAATTCATCTGGAATAACAAAAAAGATAGGATAGGGAAAACTATTCTCAACAATAAAGGAAACTCTGGTGGAATCACCATCCTGGACCTTAAGCTGTACTACAGAGCAATTGTGATAAAAAAAAAAAAAACAAAAAAAAAACTGCCTGGTATTGGTACAGTGACAGGCAGGTGGATCGATGGAACAGAATTGAAGACCCAGAAATGAACCTACACACCTATGGGCACTTGTTCTTTGCCAAAGGAGCTAAAACCATCCAGTGGAAAAAAGACAGCATTTTCAACAAATGGTGCATGCTCAACTGGTGGTTAGCATGTAGAAGAATGCAAATCAATCCATTCCTATCTCTTTATACAATGCTCAAGTCCAAGTAGATCAAGGACATCCATATAAAACCAGAAACACTGAAACTAATAGAAAAGAAATTGGGGAAGAGCCTCGAGGACATAGGTACAGGGAAAAGTTTCCTGAATAGAACACCAATAGCTAATGCTCTAAGATGAAGAATTGATAAATGGAACCTCATAAAGTTGCAAAGCTTCTGTAAGGCAAAAGACACTGTCAATAGGACAAAATGGCAACCAACAAATTGGGAAAAGATCTTTACCAATCCTATATCTGATAGAGGGTTAATATCCAATGTATAATAAGAACTCAAGAAGTTAGACTCCAGAGAACCAATAACCCTATTAAAAAATGGAGTAATGAACTTAACAAAGAATTCTCAACTGATGAATACTGTATGGCTGAGAAGTACCTAAAGAAATGTTCAACATCCTTAGTCATCAGGGAAATGCAAATCAAAACAACCCTGAGATTCTTCCTCACACCAGTCAGAATGGCTAGGATAAAAATCTCAGGTGACAGCAAATGCTGAAGAGGTTGTGGAGAAAGAGGAACACTCCCTCATTTATGGTGGGATTGCAAGCTGGTACAACCACTCTGGAAATCAGTTTGGAGGTTCCTCCAGAAATTGGACATAATTCTACCATAGAACCCAGCTATACCACTCCTAGGCATATACCCAGAAAATCCTCCAACATGTGTTAAGTACACATGCTCCACTATGTTCATAACAGCCTTATTTATAATAGCCAGAAACTGGAAACAACTCAGATGTCCCTCAACAGAGGAATGGATACAGAAATTGTGGTACATCTACACAATGGAGTACTACTCAGCTATTAAAAACAATGAATTTATTAAATTCTTAGGGAAATGGATGGATCTGGAGAATATTGCCCTGAGTGAGGTAACCCAATCACAAAAGAACATATATGGTATGCACTCTCTGATAAGTGGTTATTAGCCCAGAAGCTCAAAATACACGAAGTACAATCCACAAACCACAAGAAACTCAAGAAGAAAAAAGATCAAAATGTGGATATTTCATTCCTTCTTAAAAGGGGGAACAAAATACCCATGGAAGGAGTTGCAGAGACTAACTATGGAGCAGAGACTGAAGGAAGGACAATCCAGCCTGATATAGCTGTCTCCTGAGAGGCTCTGACAGTACCCAACTAATACAGAAGTAGAGGCTCAGAGCCATCCATTGAACTGAGTACAGGGTCCCCAAATGAAGGAGCTAGAGAAAGGACTGAAGGAGACAAATGGTTTGCAGCCTCTTAGGATGAACAACAATATGAACTAACTAGTACCCTCAGAGTTCCCAGTGGCTAACCCACTAACAAAGGAGTACACATGGTGGAACTGATTACTCGGGCAGCGTGTGTATAGTAGAGGATGTCCAAGTTGGTCATCAATGGGAGGAGAGGCCCTTGGCCCTGTGAAGGTTCTGTGCCCCAGTGTAGGGAAATGCCAGGGCCAGTAAGTGGGAGAGGGTGGGGTGGCAAGCAGGGGGAGGGGGAAGGGAATGGGGTTTGTTCTTATTGGTTTTTTTTTTGGGGGGGGTTGAGGGGAAACTGGGAAATATGTCATGTAAATAAAGAAAATAATCTAATAGAAAAACAATGTTTACAGGTTCAGGACCACAGAAGAAAAAGAAAGAAAGAAAGAAAGAAAGAAAGAAAGAAAGAAAGAAAGAAAGAAAGAAAGAAAGAAAGAAAGAAAGAGAAAGAAAGTAAGAAAGAAAGAAAGAGAAGAAGGAGGGAGGGAAGGAGGAAAGGAGGGAGGGAGGGAGGGAGGGAGGGAAGGAAGGAAAGAAGGATGGATGGAAGGAAGAAAAGAAAGAGAGAAAGTCTTCTTTTAATGTTACATGTATATGAGTTTAGGGCTGACCACTCAGTGTTGGAAAACCAATTAAGATGCTTGTCTCTGGAGAGAACTGATCCATGCTCTCTCTGCAGTCATTAACTGCCTGTAGTATTTAAGCTAGGATTTGGGCTTTGTGAGAATTCCACTACCTGCTTGACTTGTCAACTGGTCACCACATTGCTTAGGTCTTAATTAGGTAGATGCATTGTTGAGATTTCTTAGGTGTAGTTTGACTGTCAAATATAAAAGACAGCACTGATCAGCTGATGGCCTGGTTCTCTGGAGTTTACAATCATCCCAGTCCTCTTTTTTGTTTGTTTGTTTGTTTTGTGATATTTCCTGAGGCCCGGGTGAGGAATTTTATTATAATACTATTGACAAATAGTACTGGTAGCTCCTTGGTTAGATCCCAGCATTTATTCCATGTGTGCCATTTTCTAATCTTTTCCATCTGTTGCAAATTAAAGATTCAGGGTGAAAGCTTCATTCGCTGTATAAGGATAAGTATTTGAGATGTAATTAGAAATTGTATTTGTTTATGAAAATGGTGACTTTTATGGACTCAACAGCTATTGCTAATTTACTATATTTTCTGAAAATGTCATGATCTCTTTTTCTGTTTATAGCTGGAAAGAATTCATTGTGTAATATGTACTACATTTTCATTATTGACTTATATTGAGTTATCAATTGAAGGACATGTGTTGTTTACATCCTAGCTAAGAATACAGTGGCAGTAAAATGGCTGAGTAAGTATTTACAGGTCAGGACACCATGATCACTTATCACATGAATTCATCAACCATGGTTCTCATGATTAGTCATAAAATATGTTTTCTATTGTTAATTTATTTTACTGACAACTATTTTAAGATTTATTTATCTACTTACTTACTGACTGACTTTCCAGGATTGGTTCTTTGCATGCATTCCTGCTAAGGCCAAATGAGGCCTTGGGATTAGAGTTAAATATGGTAGAGAGTCATTAATTGGGTTTGGAGAATTAAAACCAGGACTCAGGCAAGAAAAAAACAATTACTCTGAGCTGCTTAACCATCTCTCAAGCTCTGCATTAAGTGTATTAACAAGTAAAATACTATAATTTAAAATACATATGCTTAGTTATAGGAAATATTTTGAATCGCTGTCTTTTAAAAGATGCTGTTTTTCTTCTCTATTGAAAGTGATTGGAAGCAACATTTCAGCCACAGACAGACAGCCTTTACATTTTGTCTTCATTCCTGAGAGAAATACAGAATTGAATTACTGGATGTTTGAAGACTAAAGTTCTCACTTTAGACTAAAAACTTACATACTGGTTAGCCTACAAATAGAAACTTGACTAATCTCACATGCTCTGTCACAATTGTGTTTGCGTGTGTGTGTGTGTGTGTGTGTGTGTGTGTGTGTGTGTGTATGTGTGTATTTTGGTTTTGTTTTCTGTTGTTCTTTTCATTTTGTTTTCTGTCACTTGTTTGCTTTTTGACACAAAGTCTTCTTATAGACCCAGGTTGAGTTCAAACTTGTAATCTTCCTGTCTTACTCTTGCAAGACAGAGATTACATCATGTACTACACCACCTAGCTTCATTCGGAATATTTAGTGAGTTAATATTAATTATAATACAGAAAGAAGAGAGATATTCAAAATAATAATTCCTCAAAAGCAGAGTACTGATCATTTTAATACCACAAGTCATTTTAAAAATGATGACACTTCACCATAGATTATCCATAAACAACAGTTGTGAAGGGATGATTATTTTCTTTTCATTCTCCAAATTTATAAGGCTCATTTGTTAGATTAATTTTTATCCATTTTAACCATAACATTGCAGATAATGACAATTGTAAGAATTTAATTAGTTACTTTTATCCTTGAAATCAAATGTTGTAGCATGTAGTTTTATAAATGAACCCACACTTAATCAGGCTAGGCACTAGCCTTGGTGGTTTTCCCCACCCTAATGGCAAGCGCAAAGCAACCATTTCGCCCTGGTTCCGGAGGTGAGCAGGCTGTCAAGCTACTCTCTCATCTCTGTTTGTTAAGCTGACCTACTGGTCTTTCCTGAAATGCTTGGAGCATTTCCCAGGCATTTCCAGGCCATCAACACCCTGTGGCTGGCCTGCAGAAAGTCAGCTACCACTCTCTTAGCACCATGAAATGAATGCATTAGAGAATTATGATATACCAGCCAGATTTACAATGGTAATTTTCCAAACCCAAAATTCTGGCACAAAGAACACAAAGCTTAATTGATACAAATACAAGCTGCACACCTAGATTGGGAAAATGTACCCTACACTACTCTGTTGACCACCTATGAAATCTATAGCTACTTGCAGCTCCTCCAGGCCACCTGGTTCTGGTTCATTATCTCTTTCTCCCTCCATCTCTTCTCCCTTCATACTCAATCTGTATGACATTCTCCTTCCTCTTTCCTTTCTCCAAAACTTTCAGCTCCCCATTTTCCTTTCATTGCCCAATCAAAGGCTCTAGCCTTATCTGACCAATTAGGACTTAACCTGACCTCATCTGAGTACATGATCTAATCCTCCTTGGGTCACCCCTACTGATGGAGCAGAAAATACAAAAAACAATCCACAACAAAATGTTATTTATCAAATACAACCAAACTGCTATTAAATGTCAGACACTATTACAGGGCTGTCAATCAACATATACTTGTTTACCACTGTTGAGTTTGTAAAGTACAATGAGAATTGGATGTGAAAAAACAAATTTTAGCTTTGTAACATGAAGTACATACATTCTATAATAAATTCTACATTTAACATGTTGAATAATTTCTACACATTTCAGTGTTGGTATTTAAAGACATTTTGGCTAAAACCATAGCCAGAGAAAGTTGGTATATACAGTAATATCAACTATGTCATTTCACCAACATTTTGAATTCATTACTGAGAAGCAAAACTAATGAAGGACAAATGAAATGTGAATTATTTTACAACTTTTAGGATGGCAAGTGAGAATTTTTGCATGTAAAATAAGCTATACAGGGCTAGAGAGATGGCTCACTGGTTAAGAGCACTGACTGTTCTTCCAGAGGTCCTGAGTTCAATTCCCAGCAACCACATAATGGCTAACAACCATCTGTAATGGGATCTGATGCCATTTTATTGTATGTCTGAAGACAGGTACAGTGTACTAGTAAACATAAAATAACTTAATCTTTTAAAAAAATATGCTATACAGCAACCCAAGTCATCAATGTACTTAAGCACTGTAAACTAATTATTTAATATTCACCAGAACCTTCCTGTATAACAATCTTAATATCTTGCCTTTGCCTTGACTTGCTTTACTTTCTTTAGCTCTTTTAAGTCCATCAATTCCATTACTATGTTTTAGTTGTATACTAATAGCTGACTTTCGACTTTACTTTTCATTGGGTGAAAAAATATATTAAGCATATTTTATTTGTATTTGTGAAGTGGGGCACAGCTTTATATTAATATTAAAAATATCAACTTTGGCCATTTTTTTTCCAGTGACTTTCTAAGACAGGCCCAGCAGGGAGGCACAGGCCTCAAGGCAGCTGGGACAGGCTGATCCACAGTCCTCTGTGCACTTTTCCCCCAAGCAATCTTACCAACAGAATCCAATACTACTTGGCATCATCAGAACCTAGCACTCCCAATATAGCAGGTCCTAGACACCCCAACTCACTGGGAAAACAAGACTTGGATCTAAAATCATATCTCATAATGGTGATAGAGGAATTTAAGGACATAAATAACTCCCTTAAAGAAATACAGGACAACACAGGTAAACAGGTACAAGCCCTTAAAGGGGAAACACAAAAATCCCTTAAAGAATTACAGGAGAACACGAATAAACAAGTAGAAGCCCTTAAAGAGAAAACACAAAAATCCCTTAAAGAATAAAAGGAAAACACAACCAAACAGATGAAGGAATTGAACAAAACCATCCAGTACCTAAAAATGGAAGTAGAAACAATTAAAAAAAATCACAACGTGAGACAACTCTGGAGATAGAAAACCTAGGAAAGAAGTCACGAGCCATAGATGCAAGCATCACCAACAGAAGTTGTAAAACAGATGGATTTAACAGATATCTATATAACTTTTTATCTTAAAACAAAAGGATATACCTTCTTCTCAGCACCTTATGGTCACAAATCAGGTTTCAACAGACACAAGAAGATGGAAATAATTCCTTGCATCCTGTCAGATCAGCATGTACTAAGGCTGCTACTCAATAACAACATAAACAATAGAAAACTCACATACACATGGAAGCTTAAAAACATTCTACTCAATGATAAATTGGTCAAGGAAGAAATAAAGAAATTAAAGACTTTCTAGAGTTTAATGAAAGTGAGGCTACAACATACCCAAACTTATGGGACCCATTGAAAACAGTCCTAAAAGGAAATCTAATAGCTTTAAGTGCCTCCAAAAAGAAACTGGAGAGAGCATACACCAGTAATTTGCCAACACTTCTGAAAGTTTTAGAACAAAAACAAGCAAATTCACCCGAGTAGTCAGTGGCAGGAAATAATCAAACTCGGGGCTGAAATCAACAAAATAGAAACAAAAAGAACTATACAAAGAATCAACCAAACCAGGAGCTGGTTCACTGAGAAAATCCAAAAATAGATAAACCCTTAGCCAGACTAACTAGAGGGTACAGGAACAGTATTCTAATTAACAAGATCAGAAATGAAAAGGGAGACATAACAACAGAAACTGAGGAAATCCAGAAAATCATAAGATCCTACTACAAATTCCTATACAAAACTTGAAAATATGGATGAAATGGACAATTTTCTAGACAGATACCAGGTACCAAAGTTAAATCAAGATCAGAATCAGATAAACAATAAACAATCTAAACAGTCCCATGTCCTCTAATGAAATAGAAACAGTCATTAATAGTCTCCCAACCAGCCTGGTGGTGGTGGCACACACCTTTAATCCCAAAACTTGGGAAGCAGAAACAGAAGGGTTTCTGAGTTCAAGGCCAGCCTGGTCTACAGAGTGAGTTCCAGGACAGCCAGGGCTACACAGAGAAACCCTGTCTCGAAAAAAAAGGAAATAGTCTCCCAACCAAAAAAAGCCCAGGACCAGATAGTTTAGTGCAGACTTTTATCAGACTTTCAAAGAAGACCTAATACCAATACTCCTAAAACTATTCCACAAAATAGAAACAGAAGGTATTCTATCTAATTCGTTCTATGAAGCCACAATTACTCTGATACCTAAGCCACCCAAAGACATAAAAAAGAAAGAAAATTTCAGACCATTTTTTCCTTATGAATATCATTGCAAAAATACTCAATAAAATTCTGGCAAACCAAATCCAAGAACACATCAAACAATCATCCATCATGATCAAGTAGGCTTCATCCTAGGGATGCAGGGATGGTTCAATATTTGGAAATCCATCAAGGTAATTCAATATATAAACAAACTCAAAGAAAAAACATGTGATCATCTCATTAGATGCTGAGAAAACATTTGACAAAACCCAATACCCCTTCAAGATAAAAGTCTTGGAAAAACCAGGAATTTAAGGTCCATACCTAAACATAGTAAAAGCAATATACAGAAAACCAGTAGTCAACATCAAACTATATGTAGTGAAAGTTGAAGCAATCCCACTAAAATTAGGGATTAGACAAGGCTGCCTACTCTCTCCCTACCTATTCAATATTGTGCTTGAAGTCCTAGCCAGAGCAATTAGACAACAAACAGAGATCAAAGGGATACAAATAGGAAAGGATGAAGTCAAATTAACGCTATTTGCTGATGATAAGATAGTATACTTAAGTGACTCCAAAAATTCCACCAGAGAACTGCTAAACCTGATAAACAACTTCAGCAAATAGTTGGATATAAAATTAACTCAAGCAAATCAGTGGCCTTCCTCTACACAAAGGATAAACAGACTGAGAAAGAAATTAGGGAAACAACACCCTTCACAATAGTCACAAATACTATGAAATACCTTGGTGTGACTCTAACTAAGCAAGTAAAAGATCTGTATGACAAGAACTTCAAGTCTCTTGAGAAGGAAATTAAAGAAATTCAGAAGCTGGAAAGATCTTCCATGCTCATGGATTGGCAGGATTAATATAGTATAAATGGCCATCTTGCCAAAAGCAATCTACAGATTCAATGCAATCCTCATTGAAATTCCAACTCAATTCTTCACAGACTTAGAGCAATTTGCAAATTCATCTAGAATAACAAAAAGTTAGGATATCAAAAACTATACTCTACAATAAAAGTACTTCTAGTGGAATCACCATTCCTGACCATAAGCTTTACTACAGAGTAATTGTGATAAAAACTGCATGGTATTGGTACAGTAACAAGCAGGTGGATCAATGAAATAGAATTGAAGATTCAGAAATGAACCCACACACCTATGGTCACTTGATCTTGGACAAAGGAGCTAAAACCATCCAGTGGGGAAAAAAGACAGCATTTTCAACAAATGGTGCTGGTTCAACTGGCGGTTAACATGTAGAAAAAAACAAAGATTCTGTAAGGCAATGTACACTGTCAATAGGACAATACAGCAACCAACAGATTGGGAAAAGATCTTTGCCCATCCAATATATACAAAGGACTAATATCAAATATATACAAAGAATTCAAGAAGTTAGACTCCAGAGAATCAAATAACCCTTTTAAAAATGTGGTACATCACTAAATGAAGAATTCTCAACTGAGGAATACTGAATGGCTGAGAAGCACCTAAAGAAATGTTCAACATCCTTAGTAATCAGGGAAATGCAAATCAAAACATCCTTGAGATTCCACCTCATACTAGTCAGAATGTCTAAGGAAAAAAGTCATGTGGCAGCAGATGGCTGGTGAGGTTGTGGAGAAAGAGGATCACTCCTTCATTGCTGGTGGGACTGCAAGCTGGTACAACCACTCTGGAAATGAGTTTGGTGATTCCTCAGTAAATTGGACATAGTACTATCAGAGGACCCAGCTATACCATTCCTGGGCCTATACCTGGAAGATGCTAAAACATGTAATGAGGACACTTTCTCCACTCTCTTCTTAGCAGCCTTATTTATAAGAGCCAGAAACTTGAAACAACCCAGATGTCCCTGAACAGAGGAATGGATACAGAAAATGTGGTACTTGTTTGTTTTGTTTTTAGTAGAGCTTAAAATCTTGGCTCTTACTATGGTAGAAACCCAAAATAAGAACAATTTTTAGACTTTGGAGTTCATTGTAATAAGGCTGTACTTCAATGACCCTCATATCACCAAAGAATTTTACCTCCATATTAGCTAAGCTAAGAGTTGACGGTTCTGCTATGCCAATGAATGAATTTTAGGCACAAATTTTGGATACATATTTCCTGCTATGATCAAAGCTATTTGACTTGAGTGATTGTCTTCATTCTCAGTACACAGTGACAAGTTTACATTCATTTAAGAAATATTGTGTGTATTAATATGTTCTATCCATGAAGTCATTCACCAACTGTTTCAATTAACAATGATTCTGCTTGGAGGGTGGCTCAGACATTAGGTGAAGATAAGAATATGGTTCATTGGCTGTGATGACTTTGAAAAACATTCATCTCAGAGAAAGAGTAACTTATAGAGTCCTCTTCTTCAAAATTGATAAAATAATTATAAATATCAAGCAAATCATTCACTCTTACTCTTTGTTGTTCTCTTACAAGCCAAAGCCCAAATTATTTGTTTATTTTTCTCTTGGTCTGTATAAATGATTTTTAAATATGTAAGCTGTTCTGAAAGCCATAGTATAATGTAAAAACATCAAATGAACAATTCTACTAATAAAGAGACTGAGATAGGAGAAGCATAATTTCAAGACCAGTATGTGGTACACAGCAAGACACTGTCACACACAAACAAGCAGAAAGCATATATGGATTGTACAATATTGCACCTATTTCTCCAATTACCAAATTAGAGAGAGACCACTAGATGACAGCCAACAAATTTCTAATTCCTCATATTTCTGAATTTCAATTGATTTGGATATGTTGGTAATATTAATTTTCATATTAAGAGATTTAGGAAAAGTAATTGTTATTTCCTATTTTTATTGTTAGAGGTGGAATTAAGTTTGTGTGGGTTTGTTGAAAGATTATTTTCTTGCTTCCTCTAGGGTATAGTTTTGGTCCTTATGTTGATGTTTTCCATCTATTATCCTTTGTATGGCTGGATTTGTGGCAAGATATTGTACAAGATTAGTTTTGTCATGGAATATCTGTTTTTCTCCATCTATGGTAACTGAGAGTTTTGCTGGGTATGGTAGCCTGGGTTTACATTTGTGTTCTTAGGGTCTGTATGACATCTGCCCAGGATCTTATAGCTTTCATAGTTTCTGATGAGAAATCTGCTATAATTCTAATAGGCCTCCCTTTATATGTTACTTGACCGTTTTCCCTTATTGCTTTTAAAATTCTTTCTTTGCTTAATACATTTGGTGTTTTGATTATTATGTGACAGGAGAATTTCTTTTGTGGTCCAGTCTTTTGGAGTTCTGTAGGCTTCTTGTATGTTCATGGACATTTTTTTCCTTAGGTTAGGAATTTTTTTCTGTAATTTTGTTGAAGATATTTACTGGCCCTTTAAGTTGGCAGTCTTCACTCTCTTCTATACTTATTATCCTTAGGTTTGGTCTTCTCATTGTGTCCTGGAATTCCTGGATGTTTTAGGGTTAGGAGCTTTTTGCTTTTTGCGTTTTCTTTGACTGTTGTGTCCATGTTTTTTATGGTATTTTTTGCCCCTGAGATTCTCGCTTCTATCTCTTGTATTTTATTGGTGATGCTTGTATCTATGGCTCCTGATCTCTTTCCTAGGTTTTCTAACTCCAGGGTTGTCTCCATTTGTGATTTCTTTATTGTTTATAGTTCTAGTTTTAGATCCTGAATGGTTTTGTTCATTTAGTTTGTCTGTTTGATTGTGTTTTCCTGTAGTTCTTTAATGGATTTTTGTGTTTCCTCTTTAAGGGCTTCTAGCTGTTTACCTGTGCTCTCCTGTATTTCTTTCAGGGAGTTATTTATGTCATTCTTAAAGTCCTCTATCATCATCATGAGAGATGATTTGAGATCTTAGTCTTGTTTTTCTGGTGTGATTGTGTGTCCTGGTCTTGCTACCATGGAGAATTAGGTTCTAGTGATGCCTCGTAACCTTGGTTGTCTCTAGTGCAACCTGTCCTGGCTATATCTAACTGGAGCCTGTACTTCCCTTGATCCTGGTTGTGTCAGAATTTCTCAGATTCAAGTGGTCTCTGTGATCCCATGATTCTGGGGTACTGTGATCCTTGGACAATTAGAATGCCTGGGAGAAGTGCTTTCTCTAGGTATTATGGGACTAACTATGGAGTTTGCACCCAAGGTCTGCTTGGGGCACTAGCCCAGACAGACTGGAAGGAACCTGTGCCACTGGACTGTTAGTGTTCCTGTGTGCCTGGGTATCACTGGTCCCAGTTTGTCCTCCTCACCTCTGATCCTATGATGGAGACTGAGAATTCTTTGTGCAACAATTCAAAGCCTGCTTTCTTCTTCTGAAAAATAGTTGCCAAAAATTTCACTACATATAGACACTGGAGTACAGCAATTTATATTGTTGGTGCAATTATTAAATAAACTATTCTTCTGATTTTTCAGAGTATTTTCCTGGAGATTTGAGATCTTCATTCTAAAAATTTAAGCAACTGTTTTAATTAAAATTAAAAAGTAAAATGCATAACATAAAACAACAGAAATGATACTTCAGAAATAGAATGTAATACAATTTGAATTTCCGAGGTTATATCATTTAGAAGGATATAAAATTACAAAGAAATATGTACAGTTATATTCTAACCTACTTCTGTGAGGAATGAAGTTAGTAAGAATAATTTTCAAGATTAATGACTTTAGCAAAGATTAATTATAAAAGTATTATTTTATAACACAAAAAAATCATGAGGTTTAAGAAGTGTGGTAAAGAATAAGGAATAACTCTGCCATTGATGTATATTATTCTAACAATATAGTAGCATCATAATTAAATGTTACTAAATGGCAACTTGTAGCATGTATATGGAATATTACTGAAATGGTTTGATAAAACAATAATTGCATGTGAAAAAATATACAGAATTTCAAGTTAAGTATAAAACATAATAACATAGTGTTTTATAAGAAGTTACTAAATACATAAACATAAAGAAAAAACTAGAAAATACTAAGTACAAAGTGGAACAGAGTTCTCTAATGAATTTCTTTTTTCTAAGAATATTTTTTTTAAAATTTTTTCACAGTATTTCACTGCAATGCAATTGCTTATAATAAGAGTCATGATCAAAGAGTGTGGCACATAAACACTGCACACTTCATGATAATCAGAAGCAAAAATTATGAGATATATTCAATAACATGATAATCCTTTCAAAGATAGACCTTTGAAGAAGTACTTCTTCGAACCTGGTCCTACTATTAGTATTCTAATCAGCTATTAACTTTTCAATGTATCAACCTATTAATGCATATAGCACAATCATGATCCACTAAATTCTCAGTAGTTCCACCCAATAGAGATAAAACTTCCAATAGATGAGCTCTTGGCAGACATACTTCATATCCAAAGTATAATACTATGTTTTAATGTATTTGTGTAGGCTGAATGTTTTGAGTTGATGGATTTGAAGAATGTGTAGAAGAATACAGAGTGAAATGTGTGTCATTCCAACAAGTGTCTTCAGATTTCCAGTTATTCTGCATAAAGGAGTCTCGCTGAAAGAAATTATTGTGGTTTCATTTGTAATACTTTTTTTTTCTCCTGAAATCACATCATTTGAGTTTACAAATGTTCTCAAGCCATACTCATATATACTTGAATATAAGCTGGACCATGAAACAATTTTAAAGTATGTTCTCGTTTTGACTTTGCTGAATACAAAGTTTTAGATATATAATTTCAAAAACCTTTACCTATAATGTTAATATTTTTCATTTGCTCCCCCTCACATACTTAAGTGTATATATTATACAAAATTATACATTGATTTGATAGATTTTCTATTTTATCATTTCACATTCAGAAGAATTCATCATCTTCCTAGCCATCTACATCATTGTTTTTATAGTGGCTAAACCTACTTTAGGAGACCCTGACAGTAGTATAAACATATTATGTAGCTTCCATATTATGTTTGAGATGTCAAATCCATGTATGATTCTGTGTATAGGCATATTATCTGCTTCACAATTACACAGTCATATATTATTAAGATGATTATTTACTGGATTTGTTCTTTTAGTATATATTTATATATACATCTATTGATTGTGTATAATGTGTATATCTACTATTTCACAATTTAAATTTTCTGTTAGAAATTTCTAAATACATACAAAATAAAGAAAATAGTATAATTACAGCCAAAACCATATAACTCAAATTCAACATATATCAGTTACTTTTTATATACCCACAATGACATTATGATTCCTAAAAATCAATAATTTATTTATACCTTCTAATTCCTAGTTGACTCATATTGCTATTTTCATAGTTGTTCTATTATAGTTAATCCACAAAATTTTCATATTGTTTTGAGTTAGAACTTATATCCGTTTACTGTAATAGATCTGCTTTTTTAGGTTTTTGGTTATTTTTCCTTCAGTGATTTAATATTCTTTTATCTTTGTGTTTAGATCTTTGATTAATATTTTGGTGAGGGAGCTCTCTTTACTGCTCTTATCTGTTTGGTATTTACTATGCAATATTTACTGTCATAATCATCTCCTTCGTCAGGATAGAAAAAATTTTCTTTTATGATTTTGTTGAAATATTCTAAGGGCCATTGATCTAGGCTTAGTCTCCTTCCTCCATTTCTATTATTTTTATATTTGATCTTTTCACAGTGTCTTAGATTTCCTGAATGTTTTGTTTCAGGACATTTCAATACATAACCTTTTCCTGGACTGATATATCCACTTCCTCTACTGTATCTTTAATGCCTGAGATTCTCCTTTCCATCTCTTAAAATTCTGTTGGTGATGCTTTCCTCTCTGGTTTCTACTTGAATTCCTAACTTTCCATTTCCAGAATTCCCACGGTTTAAGTTATTTTTATTCTATTTCCATTTTTATTTATTGTTATTATTGTTATTGTTATTATTGTTATTGTTATTATTATTTTGGTCTTGAATGCTTTTATTGATTTCCTTCCACTGTTTGTGTTTTACTTAAATTTTAAAAGAGATTTATTCATTTCCTCTTTAAGGACCACTCTCATATTCATACAACCTGTTTTAAAGTCCTTTTTTTTTTTTTTTGAGCTTCAGCTATGTTGGATATAGGGGCTGCTGTGGTAGAGTTGCTTGGTTCCAGTGAAGATGTAATGTACTGGCTATTGTTGGTTGAGTTTTTAAGATGATGTCTGGGATTTGGAAATTTAAAGTTCTAGTTGTTCCTATCTGAACTTGGTTTTGTTGGATGGCATTGTTTTCTTTGGTTTCTGTTGCATCACAGGTTTTTAGGAAAGTGTGGTGGACGTTTGATGCTTGATAGAAATTTTCTTTGGACCTGATAAATTTAGTCACTGGGATTCTAGGTATAATGTAGGATGAGATTAGGGCATTGGATTTGTAGGAATGGAAGAAGATATCAATATCTCAAGTCAACTTTCCTGTTTCCCTGACAAGAATGACCTGTGAATTAGCAGAGTGTATCAGCTGGATTTGGGAACTGAGCTAAAGCAAAAGAGTGGAGGTAGGATGATTAGGAGTGGAAGATCTGTGTGATCTACTAGAGTTGAGATGGAGGTGAGAGAAAGTTGTAATAGGTGTTCTGTTACAGATCTTTGGATGAGAGTCAGGAAATTGGACTTAGAGGAACAGAGAGAGACATGGAAATTTTTAGTTAGTCTACCTGCTTTTCTTGTAGTTTAGGAGGGAGTGCTTGCTGGATTTGGGGGAATAAAAAAGCAATGGGTTGGAGGAGAAAGATTTGAAAGGGAAAGAGTGTGACGTAGAAATAGTGTTTAGGGGGAACTGCAATAGGTTTTCAATTGCAAAGTTATCTCTCAAGGGATGCAAGATCCCTCAAAGTATGGTATATAAAAACAATGGAATTCACCTAAAATGCTCCCATCTCTATTAGGAGTCTAAACAGATAAACTTCACTATATAACAGAGTAGATTGGGAGGCAGAGGGTGCTAGTATTTGGGGAAATCATAGGCCCAAGAAAAGAAAATATAAGTCAGACAGGAGCAAGGAATTCAAGAGACTTATAAATTATGTTTTGCAGTTAATAGTGATGTAATATATTACATCACTAGAGAGTAGAGTGAAATAGAAGAATTGGTCAAAACTTATGGCAGTTTATCTCTTTTAGTTTTTTTTAACACATATATTTTGAGTTATGCAATTCTTATTTGTGAATTAAAGTACTTCATGGAAATGAGATTTAAATCATAATTTAGGTAATTATTTTAGGATTCAAAGCTAAGAAAGTATTTTGCATAGAGATTTTTGTTAAAACACCACTCCAATTTAATTAAGCTTGTTGAAAAATCTCCACAACATTAAATTTCCTAAGTAAAGAAACAGTTTCTTTAGCCCTTCCTCTAACTATACATGGACCAGTCTATGACTCCATCTACATATACAGCAGAAGAGTGCCTCATCTGGTATCAGTAGAAAGGGAGGTACTTGGTCCTGTGGAGGCTTGATGCCTCACAGAAGGAGGATGCTAGAGGGGTAAGGCAGATGTGGGTGGATGGTTGACTGAGGGAGCATTGTCTTAAAGGCAAAAAGGAAAGGAATGGGATGGGGTATTTTAGGAGGGGAGACCAGGAAGGGGGATAACATTTGAAATTTAAACAAATAAAATGATTAATAAAGAAAAAAACTCAGTTTCTATAGTCTACCTTTTAGAGGTGACTGGATTGTCTTGCTATTTGGTTGCACATTTTCTAGTAAAATAAGTAAAGGCAATTATTTGTATGAAAAGGTGGCTACTATCAACCTGACATTTATGAAACAAGAAAAGATCATGAATAAATACTCCATTTCAGGTAGAATGTAGATAGCCCAAGGCTGTCATTCTATCTAACAATTAGAAGATAAGTCATGGAATAATCATTTTAAGATTATTCTCCATCAGGCACACAGGAAGACCTAAATCAATAAAGGCCACTTTGATTTTTTTTTCACTGAGGTCAGGGGAAATTACTTCTTGAACTGAGCACAAAATCTTTATGTTAAATGATGTTTTGAATGCACCTCACAGAGGCTTGTCAAAATATAACAAAATTATTTGAAGAGTTGACAAAGAATAATTCTTGCTTTGTTTACCAGAGTCATCAAATGTGCATCACTAAATATTTTATATCACTCATAGTATTAATACATGCTCTTGAAGAAAAACAAATTTCTGTGTTTTGACAGACATGTATGTATACTGTATTTCACTGCAGCTTACTAAAACAGGTAGAGAGACCCACATCTAAACACTGGATGGAGCTCAAGGACTCTAATGAAAGAGTCACAGGTGAAGATTGAAGGCCCTGAAGGGGATAGGAACTCCACAGGAAGACCAATATAGTCAACTAACTTGGACTGTTAGGGTTAACAGAGACTCAACCACCAACCAAAGAACAAACATGGGCCCTACTATGCCCCATGAGCATATGTAGCCAATGTGCTTCTCAGTTTTCATGTGGCTTTCCCAGCAACTGAAGTGGGAACTATCCATAAACCTGGTGTCAGATAAGTATCCCTAACTTAGCTGTCATGTCTGGGTTCAGTGAGAGAGAATGTGCCAAATCCTGAGGAGACTTGATACACTATGATGTGGGGTATACTCAGGTGGTATAGCTCCCTACTGTCAGAGGAGAAAGGGAGGGTAGAAGGTGGCAGGAACTCTGTGAGGAGGGGTTTGAGAAGGGGACAGTGATCAGGATATCAAGCAGGTTTAAGTAAATAAATTCTTGGAAAAAAAGAATTTCTTGACTTTATTTCTTAGATATACTATGAAAGATGTAATGTAGACATCACCTGTCATTTTCAACAGACATCAAATCTACAATGATTACATACTTGAGTGAACCTTTAGGTATGTATTTTTTTAGAATCTCATGTTTCAGTATTACAACATACATCTAAATAAATCACTTAAATCCCTAACCTGTATTCTACATCTCTTACATTGCATGGCATTTGATAAAAACCATATCTCAGCCCCTCCTGAATCCCCTGGGTTACTATTGTAATTTCAAATACTGGGAATGACTATGACTACATAACTTGAGCACCAGCTAAATTGATATAGGTAGAATCAGGGTATGTTGTTATCAAACTTTGAAAACACGTGTTAACTCTCTTCATGTTATATTTCTTTCTAAGCTAGGATAATAGTCTTCTAGCAAGGGCATCACTCACTACATGAAGAGGAGATTCCTTCTGACAGGCAGCTTATACTCATACAATTGCTTTTTGAAAAGGAAAACTTCAATTTTGCTGTTGTTATTGTTCTGGCAGTGTAGTTTAACTGTATTTGAATGTGCTCTAGATAAGGAAAATATGCATTCCAAATGTCAATTAACAGAGAATAAAGTAAAAAGTATTTTTCCAAAATTTTAGCTGAATAAGTTATAAGACTTAAAATGATTTATCTTTGGTTTAGTAATTGTGTTTAATCATAGTTATTTAACTGTGTTTAATCATGGTTATTACTGCTTCATTTCCATTTTGCAAACACTGATTTCAATTATATTATAGTTTGTTTTGATTTTAAATTTATTTATTTACTACTGTTTTTTCTTTTTGTTCTCATTTGTATTAGTCCATTGAGAATTTTGTACAATGTAGTATGGTCATATTCACTTACTTTTCTCTGCTTGAGATACATCTATTTCCTTAGTCACTCAATTTTCTGTTCTCTGCTTTGTCGAACTTAGTCCTGCAATAGGGTTGCTCTGATTTCATCCAAAGAACTTCTAAGTTTGTGTGATCCAGCTTGAATACAGACATACCCTTAATATATCTGTCTAATCCCTCTTGCACACCTCTTGCCCTAATCCTCTAGTACACACCTCTAATACCCCCCACCAAATGACATTTAATTAAAACACAGTGTGATGAATCAGAGACAAATTTGACAGAATGAGTCAAAGATAGGATATGTCCACCTCTCAAAAGAAAAATTATTTATTTAAGTTCAACACAATGAGAGTGAATTGAGTTAGTTGACAATACAGTTAGTTCAGTTGAGTGGAGTTGAGTTTTATGTAATCAGTGAAGTGGCTGTAGTACAGTAGAATTGAGCTCATGCAGAAGCAGGTGACACCAGAGAAGAAGAAGGAGCCAGAACATTAGAACAATTTCTCAGAGTTAGTTTGAGGCGAAGCAGAACAATTCAGTGAGAAGCCAAGAAAAATCAGATTAAGTCAATTAGCAAGGAAAAGAGTCTGAGCCAGAACAGCTGAGTTGAACCAGCCAGCCAAAGTTCAGAAGAAAACTAGAAAGGGTGAGCTCATTCAGAATAATAGAATATATTTACATTAGGAAAATAAAAGTTACTACTAATATATTTTTCCTTAAGCCAACTCAGTATAATTTGCATTGCTCTTATTCTTTTGAATATATGTTCTTCCCCATACTGTGATTTATCTACCAATGGCTATACCCTTAAATAATTGTTCCCAAACACCAGAGATGCTGTAGATTGTCAAAAATCTTCTAAGCTAGCTGGGCCCATTTGCCTTCTCCATGCTTGGATTTTTGTCTGGCTTGAGTTTACATGTCTGGTACATACTGTTATAGCTGCTTGTACAACTGCCGTCGTGTATTCAGAAAACACTGTTTGCTTCTAGTCACCCACTTATCACATGCACTAATATTAGCAAAGATAAACATCTTTTTACATTTTCCCATAATCACTTATAACTCTATTTTTATGTACTTATAACTTTAGGTCTAATTTGGTATATCAACCTTCCTTGATTTCCTATCACCAAAATTGACCCTTTGGAATTATATCATCAACTGTCTCAATGATACTTTCTTTTAAGAAAGAAGTTTGACATAGTCCTATACTTGTATTTTATAGAGCAAAAGATAACAAAAACACAAAACATGCATGCATTGTTGAAAGCACAGAAAATCACAGTATCTCTAAAACAAAGCCCAACTCCAAAGAAACATAAGGTCAACGAGAAGTTTATTTTCTGAAGCTACATTTCTATTTTTTAAAAAAGCTAATTCTAGAAAAGGCAAAATGAAACTAGGTATTCAGGTAGAGCCTCTGCCATATAGGAAGAGATGTGTACTAAAAAGAACAAGTAATCAAAAGAAAAGGAAGATAAACTGACTGTAGAAGACATTAGAAATTATAAATTAGAGTTTAAACAGAAATTCCTTGAATTATGCCATCCTCTGAGCTGAAAACCAGGTAGAATTATGTAGCAAATTAGTGACAGATCAAGTACAGTTAAAGTCTCCGACCCAGAAAGGAGTAGAACTGAGATTCAGGGTTGGAGTAAGATTTAGTCTCAAATCTACCTATTATAAACCCAGATACTATTGTGGATGCGAAGAAGTACATGCTGACAGGAGCCCACTATAATAACTCTGTCCTGAGAGACTCTGCCAGAGGCTGGCAAATACAGAGGCAGATACTCGCAACACACCTTTGGACTGAGCACACGGTCCCCAATGGAGGAGTTAAAGAAAGAACTGAAGGTGTCTGCAACCCCATAGGAAGAACAACAGTATTAACCAACCAGATGCCCCAGAGCACTTAGGGACTAAACAACCAACCAAAGAATACACATGGAGGGGACTCATGGCTCCAGCCACATATGCAGCAGAGGATGACCTTGTTGGGCATCAATGGGAGGAGAGGCTCTTGGTCCTGTGAAGGCTTGATACCCCAGTGTAGGGGAATGCCAGGGCGGGGAGGCAAGTGTGGGTGGGTGGGTGGGGGAACACCTTCATAGAAGTAGAAGGGGTGGATGGGATAGGGAGGTTCCAGAGTTAAACAGGGAAAGGGGATAACATTTGAATTCTAGATAAAAAAAATATCTAATTAAAAAAAAAAAAAAGGAAAAAAGGACAAAGAACAAGAGAAGGGCTATTCCATAGAAAGATATCAAGGGTATCAACACATGAGAGAATAAATTAGTAATATGTTAGTAATAAAAGGAAATGGCAAAAACAAACATGATGTCTTTAGAGCTTCCAGCTGTTATTTAGGTAAAATCTATTTTAAAAGATGGTTTTCTATACTCAATATTGAGAAAAGATGCTTCAAGTTTATAAAAAAATATACATTTGTGCTGATCCTTATACTTTTAGCACTTCTGTACCAAATGCTGCTAAAATAATTTTTTTAGAAGACTAAAAGGAATGAAAATGTACTGCATAATATATAGCTGTAAAATAACCAAGAACAATAAAACAGGGAATACAGCATAGCTAAAAATTATAACTCAATTTAGAAATATGAATGCTGTTAAAGTACAAGATGAATTTAATACTAAAAGGAATGCATAATTAGAAATTTAATATGTGGAAACATGAATTTTAAATACCTGAATAATCCCAGAAAGGAGAAATTATTCAAACAAAGCATAAAGGTTCAGATATAATCTCAAGTGTGTAAATAGTCACATAAATATCAATACATTAACATTTCAAATAGAAGAAAGTAAGACTTTTAAACAAAGTTTTAATGCTCAGGTATGAATTTCTTTCTCATGTTTTACATATTAGCATATAGAAATCAAACATGTTAAAATAAAATACAGTATGTATACTATCTATGGAAAACGGCTATAGTAGTTTAAATATAACACTGATATTATCTGATATAACTCCTGTATATGTCAACCAATCTACTAACTGCTTATAAGTTATATACATATAATTGAATATTATTATAATGAGTGAAGTATTTTGGAACAATTAGCTCCCCCCCAAAAAAAAATTGGAAAATTTCAAGGTAACAAAAAAAGTTCTAGCATCCCAGTGTGTACATATTATGATCCCATTTATAGTACACTTGATCTACAAAAGGCTGAGAAGCAATTATGATCCCACTTATATTTTTGTCTTCAAAGTAATGTTTCTTGGCTCACTCCTCAACATGTAGCTGAAGAAGAAATAGGACATGAAGGTGAATTTAGAACTTTTAAAGATTTATTCATTTTTATTTATATGAGTACACTGCAACTGTCTTCAGACATACACTAGATCAGATCCCCTTACAGATGGTTGTGAGCCACCATGTGGTGGCTGGGAATTGAACTCAGGACCTCTGGAAGATCAGTCAGTGCTCTTCACCGCTGAACTTTTAAAACTCTCTTTACCTGAATATTGAGCTATACCACTCTTGGGTATAACCCCAAAAGATGCCACATCAAGCCACAGGGGCATGTGTACCATTATCATCCTAGTGGTCTTGTTTGTGATAGCCAGAACCTCGAAACAAACCAGATATCACACAACAGAAGAATGGATACAGAAAATGTGGCTCCTTTACACAATGGAATACTACTTAGCTATTAAGAACCAGGACATCCTGAGTTTTGCAGGCAAATGGATGGAACTAGAAAATATCCTGAGGTGAGTCAGACCCAAAAGGACATGCATGGTATGTATCCACTAATAAATGGATATTAGCCAAAACAAACCAAAATACAAAATTCCCAGGATACACTCCACAAATCTCAAGAAGTTTAACAGGGAGAAAGGCCCATGTGAGGATTCCTCAGTCTCCCTTGGGAGTGAGAAGAAAGCAATCACAGAATTGGTGAAGGAGGGAGGGACCTGGGACAGAGAGGGAAAGAGGGGAACATGATCAGGTATTAGGTGGAGGAAACAGGACTGAAGCCCTGAGGGCCAGCAGAAAGAATGAAAACAGGTAGCCTCCGAAGGTAGGAGATG
>NW_022196899.1:42380107-42403592 GCF_008632895.1 Mastomys coucha | reverse complement strand
ATTAAAAAAAGAGTAGGAGAAGACATGTGCAACTTAAGGAGAGGTTTGGGGATATCATGGGATTCATGCAGGTGATTTGGCAGTGGGTTTTTATACTTACATGAAATTATCAAATAAAGATGATTCTAAAATCATTTTCTATATATGCAAAATCTGTGTATTTTAAAATATAAACAGAATCTGTGGGATATACTAACAGTTCAATCCTAAGATAAGAAAAAAAGGGAAAACTGGGAGGAAAAGAAATTCATAAGAATAGCAAAAACATTTTCCTAATTCTTCCATAGAAAAAATACAGGTTTATCTTAAGTATAATCAAAGACATGGATGATTCAAAGAACTCTGAAACCTAAAAGGCCAAACTGGAAACATAAAATCAAAGAAAACCACCAAAGAATTGACAAATATATGAAGGATCACTGCTAAATACTCAGTCGAGAACAGTAGAAAGAAAAGTGATGGAGGATATTTATTTAAATTAGAAGAAAGTTTTTTTATGTTCTGAAAACATATCTTCAAAGACAGTAAGGAAATAAACATATCATCATAATCACATGAAGAATATATAAAATGCATTTATTACCAATCTTCTAAACTACACAAAAGGTAGCTCTCAGTAATTCTGGCAGGATAAAATACGAAAGCACTAGAGTAGTGGGTGAAAATCAGTAAAAAATATTTTCTTAAAGGAGTTGGATCTAAGTTACAATGTTGTTGAAAGACATCAGGGAGATTGATCATGTACAATGCTGAGCACTTGTCATAGCTGAAATCAAGCAGCAGAGGCAAGAGAGCATTTCCCTACAGGACTATCTTCTCTTCTGCTCTTCTCTGTCCTGAGGACAAAGCTGGTTCAACCAAGCTAGTGACTGTTCTCCTAATTTATGTCACTGGTTAGAAATTACTTTTATACTACATATTTAATTACTGTTAGTTACTGTTTTGTATAACCTAGTAAGTATAAAGAGCAAATTCAGAGGTGATCATTATACATAGCTTGGTCTGTGTGGTGGAATTTCAACAGTGACATGTTAGGTGCATTTTCTACCCATTAGCATTTATAAAAGTCAGAGAGGCCAGGCAGTGTTGGCGCAAGCCTTTAATCCCAGCACTTGGAAGGCAGAGGCAGGCAGATTTCTGAGTTTGAGGCCAGCCTGGTCTACAGAGTGAGTTCCAGGACAGCCAGGGCTACACAGAGAAACCCTGTCTCGAAAAACCACACACACACACACACACACACACACACACACACACACAAAGTCAGAGAGATGGTGATCGTCTGAGCTACATCACAGTGGGGATGGTATTCAATGCTCTGCATGCTACATAATAGTTAAATTTCTGATCTACACTAAACCCATAGTGAAAATGGAACAATAACTGGGCAGTGGTGGCACACGCTTGAGCACTTGAGAGGCAGAGGCAGGCATATTCTGAGTTCTAGGCCAGCCTGGTCTACAGAGCAAGTTCCAGATAGCCAGGGCTATACAGAGAAACTCTGTCTCAAAAAACCAAAAAATAAAATAAAATAAAATAAAAAAGAAAAATAAAAAAGAAAATGGAATAATAAAATAAGTATTAGAAAATAGACAATTATTTAATGGCTATGTGGGTAACTAAAGGAGAAAATTACTGCGTAGTATGTATGAAGTTTTCCTAAGCACTGTCCACATGAATGACCACACATACACATACACACACACACACACACACACACACACTCATGCACACATACACATACCAATGATAAGTTAATAAAAATGATTTTTTTTGTCTTTTTTTGTATTTTATTAGATATTTTTTTTATTTACATGTCATACGATATCTCCTTTCCCAGTTTCTCCTCCAAAAAACCCAAAAACCCCAAAAAAACAAGAACAAGAACAAACCCCTATTCCCTCCCCTACCCCCTGCTTGCCACCCCACCCTCTCCTGCTTACTGGCCCTTGCATTCCCCTACACTGGGGCATAGGACCTTCACAGGGCCAAGGGTCTCTCCTCCCATTGATGACCGACTTGGCCATCCCCTGCTATACATATACTGCTGGAGCCATTAGTCCACCATATATACTCTTTGGTTGGTTGTTTAGTCCCTAGGAGCGCTGAGGAGGCTAGGTTCACAAACAAAAATAAAAATGATTTCTAAACAGAAGTTACATGAAAAGATATCCCTATGCCTAGAACATTCAAATAAACACGAGGATAAAAACCCATGATTATTTAGCTGGCCTTCCAAAGAGGTTGTGAGGATGCACAGAGAAATACTGAAAGAGTGGAGGATGGAGGTAAAGTGATACAATGTTATGAAACATGTGGATTTGGAAAGAAAATTAATTCTTGATAATATTTTGTTCTGTTTAAGATCTCTTTATGGTTAGCTTATCTAATGATTATTTTTGATGAGACAGAAATATTTTAAAATAAGAGTTGAACACTGCATAAGTAAACATATAAACTATAAGAACTCAGGGGAAAAGCAGTTTAATTCTAATAATAATACTTGGCTTGGAAATGCATACTGTTGCAACTACCTGATGTAATTTTCAGTCATTAAATAAAAAATATTTCCCTCTTTTTTTTTTTCTTTTCCAAGACACGGTTTCTCTGTGTAGCCCTGGCTGTCCTGGAATGGAACTCACTCTGTAGAACAGTCTGACCTCAAACTCAAAAATCCACCTGCTTCTGCCTCCCAAGTGCTGGGATAAAAAGGAGTGCACCACCACTGTCCTGCTTATTTCCTCTTTTTTGTTGCTTTAGCATGTGAATTACTCTAGCTTCATATTGCTTTCTATATATCATATATAAAAGACACATGTGTGCATGCCATACAAATATAGCTTTTGCAAGCATGGAAATTCTTACTATCTCTCCCATCCACTCTATTATGGCTCCATCTTCCATTGCTCTACAAACTGTCTGTCTCTCTGCTAGTTATGAACTTGAAATATCAGTTTGGGTTTTGTATTCACAAACACTGTTACAGGTTGGAATGTCCTCAGTGAATATCTGCAGTGAGAAATTTTTCTTTATACCCATCTTGGTTTCATTAATGGATCTGTTCAAATGCTATAAGGACACAGAATATAGTAAAATTACTATGAGAGTAGTTTATTTTAAGCTAATTCCTGTTAATAAATTATAAATATCATCTTAGTGTTAAATACAAGACAATCAGTTTAGCAATATACAATACTAAATTAGGGAATATTTAAAAGTGTTTCAGAAACAAACACAATGTCAGTTAATAATACATTGACCTAGAAACACAGCCAGTCCTCAGAACTTTCGTTTGCAAGGTTGTTGTCAACTTGACTACATTTGGAATGAACTAAAATTCAGAAACTCCAAACTGTAGCACAAGTGTGATCTAGACCTTGAGGGTGGAAGACACAGGATTCTGACTTGGATCTTAACATGAAGATCTTTAGGCACAGTGGCCATGAAAAGTTTAGGCCCAGGCAAGGTAGAACATACCCACCATAACTCCCTAGAGACTGAAGGAAGTGGATCTGAGTTCAAAGTCAGCTTGGGACAAAGTAAGGTCCTGGTTTAGGCTTGGTCCATACCTTTAATCTGTGCCACACCTGATAAAGGCTTATATAAGAATATTGGAAGAAGGAAGACTCATACTTCTTTGCATGCTTGTACTTATTGCTAGCCTATCTGTTGATATCTACTTCTTCAGGATCCCAGCTTATATAGAAGACAGGGTGAAACAAACTAGCCTCATAGACTGAACAACTACTAGATTTTTTTTGACTTCCCATTCATAGCTGTCCATTGTTGGGTTTGTTGGACTACAAACTGTAAGTCATTACAGTAAATTCCCTTAATATATAGAGAATCCACAAATTCTGTGGCTCCAGAGAAAGTTCTGTGACTGATACACAGAGAAAAGGGAAAAATCTGCTTGACCTTAAAGAAGGAAGTAGCAGATGGTTTGAATAGTAGAGTAACATCTATGGAGTAGATTTTAAAGTAAGACTAAAGATTCCTTTTTACTCTAATATAATGAGGAGACAATGAATGTAGAACTTCCTCAAATTAAATGAAATATGTGATAGACAGGAGAATCTAAAGCAGTATCCAGTGACTATTTAATCAGCAACATATTTGGAGTCAGTCTACCAAATATATTTTTAAGAAAGAAATGAATCAAAAACTTCAATTTTCATATCAGTATGGAATTAAAGTATAATCACAATTAAAATACCCTTTGAGAAAACAGTACCATTGATCTTTCTGTTCTTTCAAACTGTAATGTTAAAATTGAAAAACAAGATTAAACTCTTGACAATGCTAAGACTTTAAGATTATTGCTCATAAAAATTATAAGCCAATGGCCCTCAGGAGGGTATAGTTTTACATGGTATTCTCCACCTGACTTCATCTCTGAATGACATGTTTCACTGGAAAACTTGTATGACAGGAATTTGAATATAATGTGGAAACTATTTGGGAATGTCAAGACTTGAGTATGTTCCAAGAGCTGTGTGGCTATGGTTGGGTCAACAATTACTCCTAGTTTTAGTTTCAATTGTATAAAAGGATAGTTAAGACAGTGTCCTCTTAGCCTGAGGTCATGTTCACATAGAAAGGTATCATTATTCACACTAAATAACAGGTAAATTATATGACCTTTGGTTAGAACACAATTAACCTAAGAAGAATACCTTTTAAGAAAAAACATATTGCTTATTTCCTTGCATGAATTACAAAATTGTCATACAAGACAGGAGTCCTAGAAACTAGTATTTCATCTGTGTGAGAATCATCATGTTAATTCTACTTGTATTAATAGTAAGGCTGCCACTATTCTACTGTAGCATGAAATATTCTAATTTAAGATGAATTAAATATGTACTCACAATGCTAGCATTTGATAATTGCTAATTATACATTGAATGAATTAGACCTCGTTAATATTTGACACATTCACAGTTTCTTATAGTCATCATTATCTTTGTGATCAATGTTTTTCTTATCTAAGCAGCAACCCTTACCCAATCACTATTCCTCTTTCCCATGCTCATAACCCTATGTCAGGTATAGTTTTCTATCTGTATAAGAATGTGTACATTGTTTCCTCTTTCTGAAAATAATTATCCATGCTGCAAAGACCTTTCATTCACAGAATTTTTTCTCATTTTTGCCATGATCCTAACACCTATAACTCAAGCTGACTTTCTGTGGACCTATGGACAGATTCTTGCCCAAAGACTTGCACATTCATATTTCTAGCATTAACTGCTCACCCCCTCTATTGTCTGCCTACAAGCATTTTTATCAGAAGGGTGGATTATGCCTGTGCCCTACACACATACACACACACACACACACACACACACACATACACAATCTAATATCACTAAAATGAGGAAACCTCATAGGTACTTGGTGATATGTAGGGGTTAGTTTTGATACTTTTATCAGGAATCTACCTGTGAACATTGAAGGTCCAGTTGCCCAATTGGTTGTTCATCGATCAATAAGGATGTTAATGGCCAGTGAGCTGGGTGGAATACACAGTACTTCCAATTTTACCACAAGAATGCTAATAGAAGCAGAGGAGAAGAAAAATAATTCGCCAGTCTACAGAGGGAGAAAAAGACACCAGTCATGTGAGATCTAAGGTGTATTGGCTGTTGGCTACTTCTCCAAGTGACTTGGGGTAGCAAGTGGGAGATTAGAAACATAAATAAGCTGAGAGTAGATTTAGAGTGCTGAGCTAGGACTAAGGTGACTGAGCAAACAAAGTTGAGGGCAGATTCAGAAATGTTGATCTGGAAGTGAAAAGAATGGTATGAGAGCTGAGGAAGGCTTAGAAGAGCCTGGCCATTGAGCTAGTGCATATCAAAATGAGCTAATGTGTGTGCCTATCATCTGAAGATCCAATGGAACCTTATCCCTTAGCCTTTATCATTATCAGTTACCCATTAAACACCAGTGATATTCTGCTACACAGGCATTCAAATACTTGAGTATTCTACAAATATCTATTTTATCTGTTCAATTAAATACTTTTTATGGAAAGTAACTAGAAAGTATTGGAGGTATTTGTCAAATTTAAGTACACTATGCAGTATTACTGGAGAGAAATCAATTTGTGCATTTTCAAAACACAGAGACTTCCAGACATTATGGGGGAAAAATGTGGATGATATGGTAAGTTTTTGTTTAATCCACATCCTTCTTAGAAGACAATGTCCCAAGAATCTTGTGGAGTGCTGATGAACATCCCATATCAAAAACCATGGAAAATACTTACATGTGAAATGTTGTGAAAAGTATAGACAAACAAGGGTCATCATAGAAGGGGAAATTTTGAGTTGGCATCCTGTGTACAGTCAGACTAAAATTGATTCTTATTTTGCAAACATTCTGGTTGTTTTAATCTGTGAATTATGAATCATTAAGTTGCCCCACAATTTCTATAGCTATCTTCCTGTGAAAACAGATCTAAACTGTAGGTCTTACTGAAAGGTGGCCAAAACTTTCTAGTGGGCCAAAACAGGAAAAGGGACTTGCAAGTACACATTTCATTTGTCATGACTAGGTCCACATCATTCATGGCCCACAGGTAATTCAGTGGAATGATACATTTTAATTTTTTTCTTATTCTTAGAAAGAGAACCAAGTGTCTGTTTAGTTTGATTTGCATTGTAGTGGGAATTGCTTGTAGAAATGCCCAGTTCCTCCTGCCCCAGAGCAGAGGAGTACTCTTCTGTTTTATCACTTAGGCACAGTTCAATAAAGCATGTGATAAAAAAAGTAATTGGATATAAGCTTCTTAATGGTCACAAATAGACATAGCCAGATAGGTTTCTGATTGAATAATGTCTAGAATGACTATACTATCAAATATATGTGCATATATATGTACACACACACACACACACACACACACACACACACACACAAGTGGCTGCTATGGCTGGAAACAGCAGTTGGAGGTAGAAGTGGAGGATGAGAAGGGAGGGGAAAAAAACGGAGGAGGTACCAGGACAGACCAGACCTGACTCTCCTTCACAGCTCCAGAACAATCCCAATACCCGGTCAATTCACACATGCTACAGGACCCAGACAAACTTCCTGGCTGTTGATTGATTACTATCTTCTAAATAAATATATTTCTAAGTGTGGAGTGAAGTTGAGTTGAGTAGAAATGAGAAATCTGGTGACAGAGTGATAGACAGCTAAACCATTCACTTATTTTGAGCCTACATCAGTCAGACACTACCTACCATTTTCTGTGCTGGGAGCTTACAGTGAATGATCAAGGTTGAAAGCCAAATTTACCCCATTGGTTGTTACAATGTATAGAAGAATTCTCTTCTGAACATTTCATTTTCTCACATTTTTTTGAAGTGGATCTTCAGGAATATTATTTACAGATGACCAGAATGTTTATCCCCCAAACTAAATAAACTATATTATTGTTGTCTGTCCTCAAAGCCATTTATGAACTTGTGAGTACATACCTTAAATTATTTACTTAGTAATGTCAATACCAGCTTCAGACCTTCTAGAATAATATGAATGCTATGATCATGACCAGTGGAGATTATATGTAATGTGGTCCCAGCAAACACCTCTATGGTCATGAGTTACAATGCAACAATGTATAGGGCTTCATTCAATTACAGTAGTTTTCTCTAATATGTGCAGAATCACCAAACAAGACCTAGTGCCTGCAGTTTTCCTTGAATAGTGGAGGGATAGGACCTGCTTCTCATCTCTTCATACTAATTTGGAATCTATGAGGTCAAGAGGCTTGCATGTGTTGTCACTTGTGTACAAGGATCATAACCAGGGAATCCCCCCTCTTGCTGCTACACTCTACCTGGAAACAACAAACAAGAAGTCACCTGATTCTCATATTTTAAATATTTTATTTTGAGAACATATCTCACTGAATTGTCCACCTATTTTTCAAAGTTTCAATACTCATACCTTTAACAATGCTAGAATTACTGGCATGTGCTTGGACATCTTCTTCCTTTTCAAGTTTGGTTTTATTCTTTCCCCAGATTCAAATAGCAGGATAGCATCTTTAAATAATTCATTTTTTAAAAAATATGTCTAAAACTTGTGACAAAACAAATTGAGAGATGTGTAGGAGAGTGTCCACCAAACTTCAATCATAGGAGATGGAAAAGAAGTTGCAATCATGAAGTAATGAAGTAACTACAATCTTTAATAATAATTAAAAAAGAAGAAGTAAAAGAATACATTTTATGAGGAAGTGCTCTGCCAACCACAGTACTCAGCTGAGATTGTCATTTTCTCTTAAGTGATTGTCTAAGGTGGGAACAGTCAGGAGTGCACAGGCCGCAGAAGCACCAGAGCAGCTGGGTCAGGGTCCTACCTGGCTATATCTTCACACAGAAAGTGGTGCCGTTCTGCAGCCCTCTGTGCACTGTTCTTGCCAGGAGAGAGCTGGTTTCCCAGGAGTGCTGATACAGGCTTACAGACCCACAGGAGGAACAAGCTTCAGCCAGAGACAGCATGAGCATCTAACACCAGCGATTACCAGGTGGTAAAAGGCAAAGGCAAGCATCTTACCAACAGAAACCAAGATTACTTGGTATCATCAGAACCCAGTACTTCCACCACAGCAAGTTCTGGATATCCCAGCACACCAGAAAAGCAAGATTTGGGTTTAAAATCATATCTCATGATGCTGGTAGAGGATTTTAAGAAGGACATAAATAGTTCCCTTAAAGAAATACAGGAGAATACAGGTACAATAAAGAGGTACAAGTCCTTAATGGGGAAACACAAAAATCCCTTAAATAATTACAGGAGAACGCAGGTAGAGAGGTAGAAGCCCTTAAAGAATTATAGGAAAGCACAACCAAAAAGGTGAAGGAACTAAACAAAACCATCCAGGATCTAAAAATGGAAGTAGAAACAATAAAGAAATCACAAAGGGTGACAATTCTGGAGATAGAAAACCTAGGAAAGAAATCAGAAGCCATTGAAGTGAGCATTACCAATAGAATACCAGAGATAGAATCTCAGGTTCAAAAGATACCATAGAAAACATTGACCCAACAGTAAAAGAAAATACAAAATGCAAAAAGCTAACCCAAAACCAGCTCCTAACACAGGAAATCCAGGACACAACGAGAAGACCAAACTTAAGCATAATAGGTATAGAAGAGAGTGAAGACTCCCAACTTAAAGAGCCTGTGAATATCTTCAACAAAATTATAGAAGAAAACTTCCCTATCCTAAAGAAAAAGATACCCATGAACATACAAGAAGCCTATAGAACTCCAAACTGACTGGACCAGAAAAGAAATGCCTCCCATCCCATAATAACCAAAACAGTAAATGCACAAAACAAAGAATCTTAAAGCAGTAAAAGAAAAATGTCAAGTAACATGTAAAGGCAGAGCTATCAGAATTACACCAGACATCTCGCCAGAGACTATGAAAGCCAGAAGATCCTAGGAAGATATCATACTGACCCTAAGAGAACAGAAATGCCACTCCAGGCTACTATGCCCAGCAAAACTCTCAATTACCGTAGATGGAGAAACCAAAGCATTCCATGACAAAACCAAATTTACACAGTATCTTTCCATGAATCCATCTCTTCCAAGGAAAATAAAGGGAAAATTCCATCATGAGGGAAACTATGCTGTACAAAAAGGAAGAAAATAATAGTTCAAAAAACTTAAAAGAAGATAGCCACATGAACAGAATTCTAGCCCTAACATCAAAAGTAACAATTACTTTTCCTTAATATCTCTTATTATCAATGGACTCAATTCCCCAGTAAAAAAGACATAGATTAACAGACTGGTTACATAAACAGGACCCAACATTTTGCTGCATACAGGAAACACACCTCAGTGACAAAGACAGATACTACCTCAGAGTAAAACACTGGAAAACAATTCTATAATCAAATGTTCGCAAGAAACAAGTAGCCATTCTAATATCGAATAAAATCAACTTTGAACCAAAAGTTACCAAAAATGAATATGAAGGACACTTCATACTAATCAAAAGTAAAATCTATCAAGATGAACTCTCAATTCTGAAACTCTATGCTCCAAATGCAAGGACATCCACATTCATAAAAGAAACTTTACTAAAGCTCAAAGCACACATTGCACCTCACACAATAATAGTGGGAGACTTCAACACCTCACTCTCATCATTATACAGATCATGGAAACAAAACTTAACAGAGACATAGTGAAACTAACAGAAGTTATGCAACAAATGGATTTAATAGAACATTTTATCCTAAAACAAAAGGATATATCTTCTTCTCAGCATCTCATGGTACTTTCTCCAAAATTGATCATATAAACTGTTACAAAAGAGGCCTCAAAAGATACAAGAATACTGAAATAATCCCATGTATCCTATCAGATCACCACAGACTAAGGCTGCTCCTCAATAACAACATAAACATTAGAAAGCCCACATACACGTGGAAGCTTAACAATACTCTACTCAATGATAACTTGGTGAAGAAAGAAATAAAGAAAGAAATTAAAGACTTTTTAGAGTTTAATGAAACTGAAGCCACAATATACCCAAATTTATGTGACACAATGAAAGCAGTTCTGAGAGGAAATCTCATAGCTTTGAGTGCCTCCAAAAAGAAACTGGAGAGAGCATACACTAGCAGGTTGACAGCACACCTGAAAGCTCTAGGACAAAAGGAAGCAAATTCACCTAAGAGGAGTATACAGCAGGAAATAATCAAACTCAGGGCTGAAATCAACCAAGTGGAAACAAATGAACTATACAATGAATCAACCAAACCAGGAGCTGATTCTTTGTGAAAATCAACAAAATAGATAAATCCTTAGGCATATTAACTAGAGGGCACACAGACAGTATTCTAATTAACTAAATCAGAAATGAAAAGGGAGACGTAACAACAGAATCTGAGCAAATCCAAAAATATCATCAGATTCTACTACAAAAGCCTATACTCAACAAAACTGGAAAACATGGATGAAATGGACAATTTTCTAGAAAGATACCAGGTACCAAAGTTAAATCAAGATCAGATAAATGATATAATCAGTCCCATATTCTCTAAAGAAATAAAAACAGTCATTAATAGCCTTCCAACCAAAAAAAGCCCAGGACCAGATGGGTTTAATGAAGAGTTCTATCAGAGCTTCAAAGAGGACATTATACCAATACTCATGAAACTATTTCACAAAATAGAAAGAGAAGGTACTCTACTCAATTCATTCCATGAAGCCACAATTACTCAGATAAATAAACCACAGAAAGACCTAACGAAGAAAAAGAAATTTAGGCCTATTTCCCTTATGAATATCGATGCAAAAATACTCAGGAAAATTCTCGAAAATTGAATCCAAAAACACAACAAAATGAACCTCCATTAGGATCAAGTAGGCTTCATCCCAGGGATGCAGAAATGGTTCGACATATGGAAATCCATCAATGTAATCCACTATATAAACAAACTCAAAGGAAAAAAAAAACACATGATCATTTCATTAGATGCTGAGCAAGCATTTGACAAAATACAACACCCCTTCATGAATTCAAGTTCCATACCTAAACATAATAAAAACAATACACAATCAACCAATAGTCAACATCAATCTAAATGTAGAGAAACTTGAAGCAATCCCACTAAAATCAGGGACTAGACAAGGCTGTCCACTCTCTTCCTACCTATTCAATATAGTACTTGAAATCTTTGCCAGAGCAATTAGACAACATAAGGAGATCAAAGGTATACAAATTGGAAAAGAAGTTAAAATATCACTATTTGCTTATGATATGATAGTGTACTTATTAAGTGACCCCAAAAATTCTGCCAGAAAACTATTAAACCTGATAAACAACTTCAGCAAAAGTAGCTGGATATAAAATTAACTCAAACAGATATGTGGCCTTCCTCTAAACAAAGAATGAAGAGACTGAGAAAGAAACTAGGGAAACAACTCCCTTCACAATAGTCACAAATAATAGAAAATACCTTTGTTTGACTCTAAGCAAGGAAAGATCTGTATGATAAGAACTTCAAGTGTCTGAAGAAAGAAATTTAAGAAGTTCTCATGAGATTGAAAGAGCTCCCATGCTTATGGATTGACAGTATTAATATAGTAAAAATGGCCATCTTGCCAAAAGCAATCTACAGGTTCAATGCAATTCCCATAAAAATTCCAACTCAATTCTTCACAGGAGTAGAAAGTTAGAAAGGGCAATTGGCAAATTCATCTGGATTAAAAAACAAATAAACAAACATAAAATAGCAAAAACTATTCTCAACAATAAAAGAACCTCTGGTAGAATCACCATCCCTGACCTCAAGCTGTACTACAGAGCAGTCATAATAAAAACTGCTTGGTATTGGTACAGCGACAGGCAGGTAGATAAATGTAATAGAATTGAAGACACGGAAATGAACCCACACACTTATAATCACTTGATCTCTGGAGGGTCATTACTTCAATCTCTGCTCCACACTTTGTCTCTGTAGCTCCTTCAATGGATATCTTGTTCGCCCTCCTAAGAAGGATCAAAGTATCCACACTTTGCTCTTCCTTCTTCTTGAGTTTAATGTGTTTTGTGAATTGTATCCTGGTATTCTGAGTGTCTGGGCTAGTATCCACTTATCAGTGCATATCATGTGTGTTCTTTACACCTATGGTCACTTGATCTTTGACAAAGGAGCTAAAACCATCCAGGGAAAAAAAGACATTTTCAACAAATGGTGCTAGGTCAACTGGCTGTTAGCATGTAGAAGAATGTGAACCCAAATCTATACATTCTTATCTCCTTGTACAAAGCTCAAGTCCAAGTGCATCAAGGACCTCCACATAAAACCAGATACACTGAAACTTTTAGAGGAAAAAGTGAGTAAGAGCCTTGAACATATGGGTACAATGGAAATTTTCCTGAACAGAACACTAATGGCTTCTGCTGTAAGATCAAGAATCAACAAATGGGACCTCATAAAATTTCAATGCTTGTGTAAGCCAAAGAACACTGCTAATAAGACTAAAAGGCAACCAACAGATTGCGAAAAGATCTTTACCAATCTTAAATCTGATAGAAGGCTAATATCTTATACATAAAAGGAACTCAAGAAGTTAAACTCCAGAGAACCAAATAACACTACTAAAAAATGGGGTACAGAACTAAACAAAGAATTCTCAACTGAGGAATAGCGAATGGCTGAGAAGCACCTAAAAAATGTTCAACATCCTTAGTCATGAGGGAAATGCAAATCAAAACATTCCTGAGTTTCCACCTCACACCAGTCAGAATGGCTAAGATCAAAAACTCAGGTGACAGCAGATATTGGCGAGGATTTGGAGAAATCCCTCCATTTCTGGTGGGATTGCAAGCTTGTGAAACCATTCTGGAAATGAGTTTGGTGGTTCCTCAGAAAACTGGACATAGTACTACCTGAGGACCCAGCTATATCACTCCTGGGCATATACCCAGAAGATGCTCCAACATGTAATAAGGACACATTTGTTGATTCTTGATCTTACAGCACAAGCCATTGGTGTTCTGTTCAGGAAATTTTCCCCTGTGCCCGTACGCTTGAGGCTCTTCCCCACTTTCTCCTCTAAAAGTTTCAGTGTATCCGCTATGCTCATCTCAGCCTTATTTATAATATCCAGAATCTGGAAAGAACACAGATGTCCCTTAACAGTAGAATGGATACAGAAATTGTGGTACATCTACACAATGGAGTACTACTCAGCTATTAAAAACAACCAATTTATGAAGTTCTTAGGAAAATGGATAGATCTGGAGGATATCATCTTGAGAGAGATAGACGAATCACAAAAGAACACAGATGATATGCACTCACTGAGAAGTACTAGACCAGAAGCTTGGAATACCCAGAATACAATTCACAAAACATATGAAACTCAAGAAGGAAGACCAAAGTGTGAATACTTAGATTCTTCTTAGAAGGCAGAACAAGATACCCATGGAAGGAGCTATAGAGACAAAGTGTGGAGCAGAGATTGAAGAAATGACCATCCAGAGAGTGCCCCACCTGGGGATCCATCTCATATAAAACCACCAAACCCAGATACTACTATGGATGCCAACATGAGCTTCCTGACAGGAACCTGATATAGCTGCCTCCTGAGAGGTCCTGCCAATGCCTGACTAATACAAAAGTGGATGCTCTTAGCCATCCATTGTACTGAGCACAGGGTCTCCAATGAAGGATATAGAGAAAGGACTGAAGGAGCCGAAGGAGTTTGCAGCCCCATAGGAGGAACAACAATAAGAACCAACCAATACCCCCAGAGCTGCCAGGGACTAAATCAGCAACCAAAGAAAACACATGTTGTGATTCATAGCTCTACATAAAACCAGATACACTGAAACTTTTAGAGGAGAAAGTGGGGAAGAGCCTCAAGCGCACGGGCACAGGGGAAAATTTCCTGAACAGAATACCAATGGCTTGTGCTGTAAGATCAAGAATCAACAAATGGGACCTCATATGGGACTGCATATGTAGTAGAGGATGGCCTAGTTGGTCATCAATGGGAGGAGAGGCCCTTGGTCCTGTGCAGGCTCTATGCCCCAATATTGGGGAATGCCAGGGCAAGGAAGTGGTAGTGGGTAAATTGGTGAGCAGGAGTAGGGGGTAGGGATAGGGTGTTTTCATAGGGGAAACCAGGAAAGGGAATAATATTTGAAATGTAAATAAAGAAATTATCTAATATATATATATATATATATATATATATATATATATATATAAATTTTTGTACAAAAAAAGCCTAATCAAAGTGTAGCCTCTCATAGTAAGGAATACATGTTGTACATACTCACAGGTTACTATACACAACCATAATATCATTAAATATGGATAGATATATTTTATTCCTTTTCCTGACTCTTGTGAGTTCCATGGGGCCTTAGCACAGCAATGTTCAATGTATTCCTCCATGTCTTCATTCTCAAGTGTTTTCATATAGAAAAAATAAGATATTCCTGGTACAGGTCTCCACCTAACAGAACAAGTATTCAGTAGATAAGTTATAAGACCAATATTTACACTAAATTTTAAAGAGTTCATGATATTAAAACATAAGAAATAAATTTGAAAGAAAGATCTGAGAAATATTATAGCAACATTTTATAGTGATAAGAGTTAATATATGGTATACATGCATGAAATTCAAAATAAATAAGTATGTGATATTAAATGGTAATTTTAACTCTTAACATAAATAATACACTAATGGGAAAGATAGTAAGAAATTAAAGAATGAACCATAGTTAAAAATGTTAGACTGTTTTTTATACATGGGAACACTCTGCCATTTCCTATATTGGCCTATATGTCTGTTTCCTTCAGAAATTTCTTTTTAATGTGATTGTCCCTTCCCCAAACTGTCTTGTATGGTGAAAACATACATATGAGCAGCAAGTGCATATTGTCCTCTGAATGTGTAATTATATTAATCTAAAAACTCAAGCCAAAAATGTCTGATTTCATGATCCTGATTTTCAGCTGAGCTGTCAAAACCATTATAATAAACTAGATCATTATCACATCAGAAAAACAAACAAACAAACAACCTCCAGTATTCCAAAAATATTTGTGAGATATTGTCCAAACTAAAAAATCTTGTCCAGACTAAGGGGTCATTTCCCTTTCCTTTTGCCTATGGCTCAAAAGAGTTTGAAATTTATCAGGTTGAAAAATGTTATAATCAAAATAGTATTTTAGGATAGTCATTATTTACTCTATTAATCTTACTGATTAATTGGCATGTGTGAATCTTTTCATTATCTAATATCTTCATCTATTTCTTTAAGGTTTTTAAGTGGTCCAGACTCTGACTGTTCCACTTCCCATACCTCCTCCCCATCCCATCTCCATAAGGATGTCCCTACCGCCTACCACCCCATCCTACCAGACTTCTAAACTCCCTGGGGCTTCCTGTTTCTTGAGGGTTAGGTTCATCTTCTCTGACTGAACCCAGACCCAGCAGTCCTCTGCTTTATATTTGTGGAGGGCCTCATATCAGCCTTTGTGTGTTGCCTGGTTGGTGGTTTAGTGTTTCAGAGATCTTGGAGTACAGGTTAATTGAGACTGCTGGTCCTCCACAGGGTTGCCCTCCTCCTCAGCTTCTTCCAGCTTTTCTCTAATTCAACAATAGGAGTCAGCAGCTTCTGTCCATTGGTTGGGTGCAAATATCAGTATCTGACTCATCTGTTTGTTGCATCTTTCGGAGGGCAGTCAAGATAGGTCCCTTATTGTGAGCACTCCATAGCTTCAGTAATAGTGTCAAACCTTGGGGCTTCCCCTTGAGCTGGATCCCATTAGGGCCTCTCCCTGGACCTTCTTTTCCTCAGGCTCATCTTCATTTCCATCCATGCAGTTCTTTCAGACAGGAACAATTATGGGTCAGAGTTTTGACTGTAGGATGGCAAATCCATGCCTCATTTGATGCCTTTCTGCTGGAGTTGGGCTCTACAAGTTTCCTCTCCCCACTGAAGTGATTTCATCTGAGGTCCCTCCCTTTGAGTCATGAAAGTCTCTCACCTCTCAGGTCTCTCGTACATTATTAAGGGTCCCTCCAACCTCTTACCTCCTGAGGCTGCCTGTTTCTACTCTTTCTGCTGTCCCTCAGGACTTCAGTACTTTTCTGTCACCCAATACTGGATCAGGATTCCCTTCCACCCTGCCCCACAACCCCCAACACATCCACTTTCCCTCCCAGGTCACTCTTTCCCTACTTCTGATTGCTTTCTTCTCCCTCCCAAATGTGACTGAGGCATCCTCACTTGGGCCCTTCAGGTTGTTTATCTTCTTGAGTTCTGTGACTGTATCTTGGGTATTCTGCTCCCCCCTCTGGGGGAGCTAATATCCACTTATTAGTGAATATATAGCATGCATGTCCTTTTGATTGAGTTACCTCACTCAGTATGACATTTTCTAGTTCCATCCATTTGTCTGAAAAACTCAAGATTTCCTCATTCCTAGTAGCTGTGTAGTATTCCATTGTGGTAAAGAACCACATTTTCTGTATCCATTCTTCTGTTGAGGGACATCTGGGTTGTTTCTAACTTCTGGCTGTCACAAACCCAGCCACTATGAAAATAGTGGAACACATGCTCTTGTGGCCTGTTGGGGAATGATTTGAGTTTATTCCTAAGAATGATATTGTTGGGTCTTCAGGAAGATCTATTTCCAATTTTCTGAGGAACCTCCAGAATGATTTCCAGAGTGGTTGTACCAGTTTGCAATCACACCAGCAATGGAGAAGTGTTGTTCTTTTCTACATCCTTGCCAAAATGTATGGTCACCTGAGGTTTTGATCTTAGCCATTCTGATTGGTGTAAGGTGGAATATCAGGGTCATTTTGATTTGCAGTTCTCTGATCACTAAGAACTTTGAACATTTATATATTCTTAAAAACTGTGACTCAAATTTTATTTAGAACTATCTCTGATAAAGGATTCTGAGGGTAATATAATGTCATTAGTTTCTGTCTATGCTTAAGTAATTGATGTTTGCAAACTAACAGTATAACTGGGCTGTACTATTCCTTTCATGGTTTCTGGAATGTATGAAAAGAAGAAGCTCACTGCATATAAACATTCGTTATTCTCTGCTTCTCAACTAGGTGAATGACTTCACTAGCTACAACCTCCTGACATCAGAACTGCTGCATGATGATATACTAAGCCCTCAAATAATGAGCTATATTTTTCCCAACACAAATAATTTTCTAGAGTACCTTTTCACAGAAATGGGAATATAATTTCTTTTTTTTTAAAAAGTGTTGCTACAATGCACAGGAGTGAGTCTGTTTTCATTGTACTACTAAATAATCGATTTTTAGCCATGGGGACTGTTTTATGATGTGAATCTGGAAGAATTTGGTCCGATAAATCCCCAACTTTCATTTATTGAGCAGTACTTAGAATGCTAATTTGATTGTAGTTTTGAAGCAAAAATTAATAAAGTGATTCTAGTGGATCTGTCACATGAATAAAGGTCCCTGACTAACATCTGTAGAGGAGGATACTGAAAATGCCTTTTCAGAAGACTATGAAGAGTCTGAGTCAGTCACATTGGAGTCTAAGCAATAACATACTTTAATATTATTTATTATGATAGATTAGAATATGTAATAACTGACATTAAATAAATATAATAAATGAAACTATTTGTAACAGATAGTATAGTTAAATATAAAACTGAAGTTGTTTCTTGTAATAATCTCTTCTACTATGGTTAAGGGAGAGGTAGAAGGAAACACTGAAATAGAATGGCCAGAAACTTTGTCAGTCATGAAGAACTTTCTGTTGTGGAAAGTTACATGTTGAAGGTGTTGCATTGTCCCCTGCTAAATAAAACATAAAAATGTCATTGTTAGACAAACATTCTCAGATGATAGATTCACCCCACCTCAGAGAAGACTAGTTTTTCAGTATATTTTCTGAACTCTGCACAAAGAATTACTTGAGTTAGCAATATATTTGATTTTGAATGGTGTTATCTGTTAAATTAGGTATGTTTTAGCCTCTTTATGATTCTTCACATATGTGTTGTAGTGGATCCCATGCAACTTAATATTTCTAACAAATGTTAAGCATTTAGCAAGATTATCTCACAAACAAAATTAAACAAAAAATCAGTGTTTTTGTATGAGGACAGGAAAGCTTGTTGGCACATAGGTTAATCTTGTAGTATGTTTAATGGATTTTTAAATCAAATTCTAATATCATAATATTTCTCCAATGTTTCTCTGATATTTACACATTTATGAAATAACAGAACGATATCACCCATCTATTCATTTGGTGACTAATTAAAACTTCTCTTAACCTGTAGAACCTTCCTCCTGAGAAGCAGCAGATGAAATCTTTAATTCTTCAATATTAGCATTTGAGTTTTTTCCACTGTGGCCATCTATGGCTTTGTTCATAACAGGTGACTTACCAGCAGAATTTACTGAAGTCTTTATGTCATCTGACCGCTTAATTATCATTCCAAATGATATATCCTCTCCAAATATATCTACACAGTTGTCAATCGTAATTTGTATAATAGACATCTGTAACACCACAATGCAAAAATAAGATCCTCTGTCATTTCACATAGTTTACAAAATTGATATCAATAAAAAATAAAATCCCAAATGAGGAAAACAGCAGTTCCTATGAGCAGATATGAACCTGTGAAATGAAGTCTCTGTCTAGAATGTCTCTAAGTTCATTGCAACTTACTTAACCTAGTTAAGATTTCATATTGCAAAGAATGGAGGTAGTACTAAAGCAAAGTAACATTTCAGAACTGATATGCTGCCAGAATAACTGTGAGTGAATCAAATTAATGACTTCAAAGTTTTCTTGAATTGGTGATTTTTAGCAGGGGTATGGGGAGGAGAGAGTTTCATTGTGATGGATTGCATGGGATGCCTGTCTAATTCCAGGCATCACAATATATGATACTATCTTTTTGAAACCTTTTGAGTGGTTAAAGTGGCTTGGTTTTCCTGGAGGGAGTATGTCATTGGATATAATTTAAGTTTCCAGAAGCCAGGTGCCATTTGCAGTATACTCTCTGTGCTTCATGCTTGCTGCCTAAGATTAGAGACACTAGGTCTCTGCTTCCTGTTTGTTGTCCTTCCTTCCTGAAGCCATGCTTCTCTGTCGTGACTTTGATGGACTGTAATCTCTCTACATCTCTAAGTCCCAAATAAACATTTACTTCTACGAGTTGCCTTAGTCCTGGTGTTTTATTAAAGCAGTAGAAAAATGACTAAGAGAAGAAGTTGGTGAGTAGAGGGATCTTAGTTGAGAAAATGCCTTCACCAGATTAGCCTATTGTGTAGAGAAGTCTATGGGATATTGTCTTGATTAACAATGGAATTTGTAGGGTCCAGATCTCCAGGATGGTACTACCCTTAAGCTATTATTCAGATGAAGAAGATGAGGTACAGGACAGGAGGCAGCACTCCTACTCAGCTTCTGCTTCAGTTCTTGCCTCCAGATTCCTGCCCTGCTTCAGTTTGGGCCCTGACATTTCTCAGTAGTTAACTGGTAAACTAAACATATGTCATGAAGTGCAACGTGTCCTCTATAAGTTGCTTTTCATCAGTGTTTTATCATAGCAATAGTAGCAAAAAGACACTTTCTAAATTGAACAATCTATTCCATTGGCTGACCTACTCAATTGTGAGTAACACCACCATATCTTCCTTCCTGTGGACCTTATTTCTGGAAACTACTAGTTAAAATATATCCTTGCTTTCTTTGCTTTTTTGTTGTTATCTTTTTTTGTTCTCTTTTTTCCGTTTCAAAATGTATGATCGTCATTGATTCTCTGTGAATTTCTTATCATGCAACCCAGTAACACTCAGTTTTCAGTCCTCCTATATCTACTCTTTGCCCTGGTAAGTTCCTACCCAAATTTAAAAAAATTAAAAATTAAATAAAATTTTAAATTAAAATTAAATGGAAGGAGGAGGGAGTTGTGAAGATGGGGCTTAGAGGAGGGTACTGCAATCAGGATATATAGTAAATAATTAAAGTAATAGAAAATATTAATGCCTATAGTTTATAGTAAAATTAAGAGCTACAGAAAAACAAATGACCAAGGTACATAAGTCTGTACCTGAAATAATGTAAACATACACTATTCTTTTTTATATAAGCAGAACTTAGTGCTGAAATAATAGAAAGTATATATATATATATATATATGTATATATATATATATATAAAACATACACTACATTCATTATCATATATCATGACATTTATATATATACAAATATATAATATGTTTATATATAATTGCATAATTATATATATATAATTGTATGTAATATACTTTTACATGACCAGCAGTGCAGTTGGGGTGAATATTTCATAATTATAATAGTCTCACCCCTATGAGACACAACCATCATGTGCTCGAAAGTTCGGCTACAATATAAAACAATCAAAGAAACAAAACACCAGTTAATTGGGATTATTTTCACACTGTAATCTTCTTGGACTACCATTATACACATAACATATTGTTGGCTAAAACATCAATATCTAAAATCAGTATCTGAGAAGAAAAGAAGGAATGAACAAAAGAACAAAAAAGAAATGATTCACTTCCTTCAAACTACATTAACAATTTGCCTCCCAATCCTTCCTGAAATAGATAAATAAATAGATCAATGCATCTCCCACTCCAGAAGAATGCAATCCTAGGGTGTCCTTTAACATCACTGACCTTTCCTAGGCATTCCCAATTCCTTGACCAAACTGAGGACTTTGCTCCCAAAGGGAAAAATCAAATCCTCTTACCTTTTTTTCGAGGTCATTCCTACTTAATGAGTTCCTGCAAGTCAGATCCCAAAGCATGTGAGGGGCTATGCGGATAGATAAGATGAAGGTGTCTAGGTGATTCCTGGTAGAGGTTTTAACTTTTAGTAGCACATGGATGAGCTGTTTCAGAAGGAAGTAGTTTGGTTGTGGCATCTTCAGTAGAATACTATACATAGAAAAATGAGAATTTTACTGTTGAGAATCTGACAAGTAATATTACTTACAAAATTCTGAATACAAATTAAAATCAGGGTAAACGTTTTGTAGAGCAGCTGATAGTATAATCAGAATTCAAAAGAAGAAAGAATATACAGTTAAAGTATTGCCTAAAATATTTTCTGCAAATCAATTCTCCCTATAGAATTATGGGAAATTTTTAAAAATTAAGTATGAATTTCTGTATACTACACTACAACTGCTACCCACAGAACTCAGAGAAAGGTGTCATGTTCCTTGGAAATAGGTTGAAGAACTATTGTAGGTCATGTGTGTTCTGTGTATGTGAACCATCTTTCCACCCACCATGGGGACACATTTAATATCTAATGTAGTATGAATCCATGTAACATTCTTGTGACACTCTGGAACACAAGGAGCACAAAGCACACTTGTAACCTTACACAATGCAGTTATAAAATTTCTGCTCTAGGTAAGGCAGAGATAATGGAGTCCTGGGTAGAAATGGGACCTCAAACTCCTGTTACCCTAGAAATCATTCAGTGGAGTATCATATAACAAAATGATTCAAGGAAGTCAAAGCTATCCCTGACCCAAACTTCTCTAGATCATTGCAGTTGAGAAAGACGAACTCACTAATAGCTTCAAGTTCCAATCAATGACATATATTTAACATGTGCAAAATTCACAATACCATGGTAATAATATTAGGATGCAAATAACCCACATGTATTATGCATACATACTTTTTTTAATTTGTCTCACACAGAGAGCCAAACAAATACTCTAGGCTGACCTGTATACAACTGTGGAATACAGGCTCTCTTCCAAACCATGACAGTTATAAAGTAGAAGGCCTTCAAGTAGTGGGATTACAGACATGTCACAACACTCTTGCTTGAGAATTGCACCTGTTCATAAAGTGACTATAAATGTCAGAGAAAAGGAAACCTCTTGACATGGGACATCATTCCAGTGTAGAACCCTGCAAATACAAGCCTATGTACCTTCAAAATGCATTGCTTCTTTCTTTGTGCAGTTCCCCAAGTGTTTACTGTATCATTACCTTTGTATGGCAGAAATTTTTCTAGGCAGAGATTTTTCATCAGGTACACTGAGCCAATTTTCATATAAATCTGAAGAAAGCAAGCTTCCTTGTATATTTCTAATAAAATCCTTTTTTAATGAAAAAAAAAAACAAGAAAATTAATGGTCAATGTCCATTGTAGAAACTGTGAGAAATATTTTCGTTTTCAAATAGCAGTTTAGATCAGTGATTCTCAACTTCTGTGTCACACATCTTTGGTGGTTCAAATATCATATATTCTGCATATCAGATATTTTATACATTATGCATTATAATTCATATCAGTAGCAAAATTTCAGTTATGATATAACAGGAAAATGATGTCATGGTTAGGGATGACCACAGCATGATGATATTAGTGTCACAGGACTAGGAAGTCTGAGAACCAGACTTCTTTAAGAGATTCCCAGGCTGTCACCAACCAGAATCTTGGCTCAAAAGTGGAAATGACAGGCAGGAGCTTATGTTGTTTTTACGTAAGACTAGAATCAAAAAAGCAGAGTTCTAGCTGCAGTATCAATGAAGTAACTCTACTGTCTGTTCTAATTGCCTTTCCTAGCTTTCAGTCCACACTAATAACTCCAATCAAGAGATCTGCACTGTACTTCACAGCCTGAAGCTCTGTCTTTCTCAAACGAGGCAACTCCTACATGGGACATCCAGATAGGAGCCTATCCTAACTGTGCTCTGAGAGGCTTCACCCAGCAGCTGACTGAAAAAGGGTATAGAGAACTACAGCCAAATATTGAATGGAGTCAGAGACTCTTATGGAATTGTGAAAAGGATTCAGGGCGCCAAACGAGATAGGGACTCCATAGGAAGACCAAGGTGTGAACTAACCTGGACTACTAGGAGCTATCAAGGATGACCACTAACCAA
>NW_022196899.1:42369699-42379787 GCF_008632895.1 Mastomys coucha | reverse complement strand
AAAAAAAAAAAAACAAGCAGTAAATATTAAAAAACAAACAAAACAAAAACGAACAACAACAACAACAACAACAGCAAAAAAACCCCATGTAATCTTCATGAAAACAAGCAACCATCAAAAAATGGCAGGGCCAGAAAATACCTCATTCTGATTGCATAATTGAGTGAATATACACTTTCAGTTCACAGAGAGTTAAGTTGTAGTATACATGTATACCTGTGTGTACAGGCCTCCTGGAATAGTGTTGAACTTTCTTACTTGAGCACCCTGTTTTACATGTGAGAAGGTCTCACAATTTCACATCCATTCCTTAAAATGTGGAAATATTCAACCATTTAAATTAATTGTAAGCAGCAGCTTCTTTGTTCACGAAATACCACAATTAACTTTCTAACCAAGGATAGCAAATCATAAAAATGGAAGATTCCAAGGTGTCCTGTATACTTAAATTGCTCTGAATACACATGGCTCCCTTCAGGTACTGATCTTCTCTTTCCTCCCAATGATAGTACCAGATTTCTGGCACAGAGGCAGACACACATGGCAAGCTGGGGGGCCAAAGCTGGATGATTTGGTATCTTTGCCAAGTACTACTAAGCGTGCTTATTCCCAGAACATTATCATTTCTCTTGATGTTTGGGCCATAGCTCCACAATCTACTGAGAGGGAAACTCAGATCATGGCACAAATAAAAATAAAACAATGATATTTGCTTCAGAGTTACAGCTCCTCACGGGTAAGTTAAGCATAGTAAACTATATAGCAGTAGGTTAGGCTAATTCTTCATTATTTGACATGGGGTAAGGACTGCAATATCTGGCAAAAATGAAAGTGCTGTTTTAATTTTTGATAGAGAAAGATAATTTCAGGCATCTATTGGACAGAGGGCAACGTCCAAATCTCTTATAACTTATTTTAAGTCTGTGTTGGACTAGCTATTTTATACTGTTATTTATGAGGAATAATTTTTTGGTAATTATGATTTAAGACATATATTTTGTAAAACACACTTTTATCACTATTATTACTTGTTCTGCTATTAATTTACCTGGTATAGTTATGGAGGTGAAATCAGTGGGAACATTTGTAATGCCAAAACAAAGCCCATCTGATATATGAGGAAATTAACTTCCAACAAAAGGTGTTCACCTGTGTCTTTGTGATGAATCGTTGAGCTTGTCAGACTTTTACCTACCATGCCTCTTATCCACAAGAAAACTGTCATCATCAGGTAATCTCGAGGAGAGAAAGCACATATGCATGCATCTATAGAGGGATGCTGAATGTTGGTGATGTAAAAACCTTTCTTACCATTAAAACAGAAGCTACAGTTAGCACGGATTCTTCATTCCAGTTAATTGGCTGTTCGGTATAAATCCTATCCCTCAGGGGCCAGTGTGATTTTTCTGGTAAGAACCTAAATATTTGATCAGAATCTTGTCCCTTTTCTGCAATTACAGATAACATATCCTGTGTAGGATAAGGACAAGCTTCTATTATTACAGATCCAAACAGAACAAACATGTCTTTTAAGGTAAAACAGAGCCGTGGCAATTGTGGATGCAGAGATACAATGGAAAGGAATGAAGAAGACACTGAACTTTTTTCCTTTTTAGCTTCCAAATATATTTTCTTCCCGAATCCATTTTTCCCAATTTGAAACATCAAGGTTTTCTTGAAATTAGATAATCCTCTAGATTGAATCACATTTTCATGCACCAAAGCACTTTGGTGAATGGGGCTCTCTTACTTTATCTTTTCTTCTATGAATATTTTTCTCAAGCATGCCATTCTAAATTATTATTGGTGTATTTTTCTTTCAGAGAACAAATCAATATTTTACTTCCTGTCTGTCCTGGCCTCTATTATGAATCCTGACATTTGTGTTTTTAAGAAAACTTTCTTTTTTTCTCTACACTTCTGAGACTTTTATTTCCTTCATCTGTGACTTCGTATTTTCCACTACTTATAAAGATGCTGTCACATTTAAGAACCCAAGTAAATTTCAATCGTCGTTCTATATTTTTACTCTGTAAAAATGAAGACCATATCAAGATTTCACCGATATTTTCTCTCTCTTCAATTGATTACATGACTACAATTAGTGATGACAAAAAATTCTGCTCTGAAATACCCAAGGAATGGGCAATTATTCTCATGTGTCTAACATGATAAACTTGCTAACATTCAGCATAAATTTCTGGCTCAGGTATAGTGCAAAAATTGATGCTGGACAGTAATGGAATATTTCCAATGGAAATATAGTAGCATATTTAAAATAGACTAAGCCATATTAGGTGGCAATTTTATATAGCCAAGTAGTATAAAAAAGTCAATCTATAGTGAAGAACAATTTGCATATCTAATTCATTGATAATATTGAGTATTCTCAGAGACAATGATATTAAGGTAGACTTTAGAGTATTATGGAGTCATAACACAGCTCAAAGTATTGATAGCTGGAGAAACAGCAAGGCACTGCCAATGAGCCATTTCATCCAACAAGCTGGTGAATTTGGGTCTTTGATGAAATCACTACAAAACATGAGAATGCTATTTCCTTTCACCTATTTTTTTTTCATTTTTCTTTAAACTACAAGACTCAAACTTCAGTTGGATTTGGTCTTCTATTTTAAAAGTATCTTACCCTCATGAATAAGTTATCTATACATTCATCAATCTGATGAAATAATTTACTTAGAACAAAGGTTTCCAGAAATTATGTGAAATAGGACAGCTGTAGAAACCCAAAAATGAAACTCACAAGCATCGGAGAAGGCAGCATTCTTTCTAAGCAAACAATGGGTGGAAATTTATTAAATACTTGGTTTTTCACTGGTGCTGGAGGAGTTTCAGAAGGTGCTTGTTGGGTGGTATACACATTGCATTCTTTTTCCTCTGAATCAAATACAGAAGGGAAATCATTATTTGTTGTAATTGAACTCACTTAACCCTTGCATGTCCTTCATGTTTTATAACCTGCATGCCTTATGCATCACAACAAATACACAGAAAATAACTAATCAGTATTATAACATTTAAATAATGACATTGCTTCATAAGGCATTGGATATCTAGTTGTTGCATATGGCCCATACTTCTGGTATACAAAATAAATTCTGTGTTTGCCTTATAAGCTATGCAAATAAGTATTAGAGTCAAGTAATTAAATAGTACCAATCTTTTAGTCCACCTGTTTGAATTTCTGACTGAACAGCCATGGGCAACTGTAAATTAACAGCAGTATCTTCATTCACAACACAACATGCCTGATTACCGTTCTATTACAGCCCTCTGCTTCCTACCCCCAAACTAGAGCTCACATCTGAGGTTATAATGCCTATGTCTTCCACAGAGGCGTATTATGCTATATTTTAAGACTTACATGAAAGAAAAGAAGATGGCACATGCCTTTTTACCCAGATCTCAGAAGCAGAGCCAGGAGGATGTTTGAGGTCAGTCTGGTCTACTAAGGAAATTTCAGGACAGCCAGGGCTTTTACATAGAGAAAATACAATGTGGTATTGAAGTACTGTTCTATGAATTATGCACATCCAAATTGATATTCAATATACCAAAGTGAGTGGCATATCTTAATTAATTACTTAATCTCATTCCTGGGATTTACCTCTTACATAACCTCAGGAGCTGAGGGAAGAGGTACCAAAATTTGGAGGCAATTTCTTACAATAGGAAATTATGTATAACACACAGATGAAGTTTCCCTTCACATGCTTTAGTAAATTCTTCATTGCTATAATTCATAGTTTTAGTGCTAAATGATCTAACTTGTAAGTAGGATCAGCTGTACCTATAGGTAGAGCATAATGGCCAGGGGTGCATGTCCTCCCACTGGGGCAGCTGCTGAGTCCATGTTCTGTTTCCTTTATGTTCCCAGTGTTAGATGGAGTATTCTGGGAACATGAGGGCTTTGCTTCTGGTGGATGAAAAAGTGATGTTTCATACCAAACTAAAACCAAGTCTTCACCGAAAAGTTTTGGAGAGTTTTCAATCATAAATGTTACCAGAGCAATCTGTGACAAAATGGGGCAAACACAGAGGGTCTCTGTCATTTTGCATGGTTGCAGATCACATTTTACTCCTGAGTCTTAGAGTCTAAAAATACGTAATTCAAATTTCTGAAAAAAGTCAGTGGTTATAAACTTAAAGGAGGACATTTTTTGTTAGATAATTGTGAGAATACATGTACAAGTATGATCATCACAGTGTAAAACAATGAAGAGTGTGATTTTCAGGTTTCACTTTGTGATGGCCAGTATGTGACACATACTGTCCACTTGAGTAACTTTGGTTGCCTTTGACACATTCATGGCTGTGCTTATTTCTAAGGATGATTAAAGAAAGGCACCACCAAGGAGGGAAGATGACCTCAGAATGTGGGCACTATCCACCTCAAAGTTTCCAAGGAATGACTAAAAAGGAAGTGGTAGGCAAACCATCTGAGCTCAGTGTAGATGTAATGGTTACTGCTTGATCCTCACGTTTATTATGTTGGGAGGAATTTGAAATAATGCCTGTTTGGAGGAAACTGGATAGTTATGGATCTCTAATGGCAGTTTCTTTGGAACTCTATTTTTTTCTTCTTATATTTGATCCTATACAATACACCAGGAACATTTTTTTCTCAGTCAGGGTGTCCTACAATATATTCCTTACAGGTCTAAGGGCAGTTGGTCAATTAATAATGAATCAGAAACTCAAATACTGAGAGTCAAAATAACCTTTTGATGGCAATACTGTAGAAGTTTTGGTATTTTATTATAGTATTTGAAAGGCAGATCTCATAGAAAGGTGTACTCTATAATTTTTCTAAACCACTCAAAACCAGCATCAAGAGGTTAAAGGTATATTTAATCATACTAATCAGAATTCATATTAACCATAACTGATAAAAACAATACAAGTTATATTGCCTTTGTTTTGTTGAGGAAACCATTGTGAAAACAAGTAGAATTTCACACATTCTACACTGATTACATCAGAATTCAGTCTTGATTGCTGAACCCCAGTACCCAGGATTTTTTAGTTTATCATTTCACAGCATTTTTTTCTCAGTGGGTTAGTCGAAGGATATTCTAATTTACAACTGACAAAAGACTGAGCCATTGAGCTCAAATACCCATTTATATTTTACCTACTTAAATTGCAACAATGATTCTTCCTCTCCAGAAGAACATCATTCAAAGGTATACTTCTTTTACAAAATGAAAGAGAACCAAAACTATCAACAACAACAACAACAACAACAACAAAATAACCCAGACTCTCAGGATAATCCTGTATTCCTGTCTCATTATAAAGGCTTATCAAAGCTTAGCTTAAAGTTTATGTCTAATTACCTTTTTAGCAATATTATTTTCCAGGACTTTATTGCAGTAGCTAGGAAGCCATAAGATATATGGTGCTATCCCAGCCGAAAGATTGTACAATGGCATTTGGTTAACAGAAGAATTGCTTGCAATTTTGTGCAAGATTCTAAAAAGTTGTCCCAGAAGAGCAGCATTAGGTCCTGGGAGTTTTTCTAAAAGGCTGAACAAAGAGACAGTTATTTTAAAACAGGTTGACACAGTTTGTAAATATGAAGAAAGTAGACAGAGTAATTGTATCTTATGTATGGACCTTCATGAATAAAATGAAAGTAAGAATGTATACTCAAAATATTGCTTGAAATGTTTCCCCAGATTAGTGGGGAAAATGTCAAATTTAACTGGAATACAAAGCTGATAATCATAAGCATGGTCCACAGTGACTCCTCAAGTCACACCTCTGAAAATGTCTTCTATGTTTGTGAACAACTGAAACCTTTTACTGTCAGTCAGTATTTTTAGTGAATATTGCTGGGATATATAATCCCTAATGTGTGTAAGCAAATTTTACTTCTATTTTGTTGATATTGTTCACACAATTCGCCAGACATTACCTCTGCACTGCTGTTAATTTCTCTTTGTCATTGAACAATTCAGGTACAGCCAGCCACTGGTCATATAATTTAGAAGTCAGCAGACTTCCTTTGATCATTTGAAGAAACTCCTTATAAAGAAAGAAAAAATATATCTTGCCAAAAAAATAAATTATGGAGATTACTCAAAACTTAGTCAACTCTAAAATTTAGTTTAGTTCCAACTCTTTTCACAACTCCCAATCTTTCCCCTAGAGTTAGAGTGTTGATTGGTATGTAGATCCAGTAAGTTTTGTTCAACAAAACTGGAAAACTAAGAGCAGATTTTCAGATGCTTAAATTGCAGAAAATTTCCTTCTTAGCCTCTAGTGGACAACTGAGCAAACTAGCATACCTAAGAGATCAATACCTCAGATAAAATTCTACAGAAATATACTGTTATGCTAACAACAACAAAGATAACCATATTAAGTCATTATCTAATTTCTGAGATGCAGAACTCATCTCTATCCCTGGAAGCATGGGATCACATGAGGTCATGGCTCCTACAGAAGGCTCTATCACTTTTTCAGTAAACACGCACGGTTCCCAACTCTGTTCTAAATACTTATGCTAATATTTACATATAATATAGCCCTTACCTATACATCAAAGAAGGTTTGTTTGGCAATGAATAGAGGCTAATACAGAAAACCACAGCTACTAAAAGTACAGAGAACAAACCATCCTGTGGCTCCAAGTCCCCCAGTGTACATATTATATAATAACTCCTAACACATGGTCTCAAAACATTGGTTAAAAGAGTGAGAAAGATTGTACATCAGAGGAACAGGAAATCTGCTTTGAGACTGGGCCTCCTAGTAATGGGGGGGTCTTCACTTTTGATAGTCCAACAATATAATATGCTTGTCAAACAATTTCTGAACAAAATGTCATCCATGTTAGTAATACTAACTGGGAATGGGTAAATCTTGTGAAGACAAATGTCAAAGAAATAGTACATATACTTCTAAGGATAATGGACTTATCAAGTATTTTGAACATATTTACAGACTCATTTTTATGTATATAATAATAACTAAATGAAAACAGACCATGTATTTCAGCAGTCATGGGAGATTGACAGGAAACAAACTTAGAACAAGGGAAAGGAAGGAGTGAAATGATGTAATTAAATGTAAATTTTAATAATAAAATAAAAATTATCATTTTATGGCACTAAAGGTATGGCAGTGTGATTAAGAATAACTGTTTCATGAGGACCTGCACTTGGGTACCAATATTTCATGAGATATGAGACAAGCAGATTATGAGATCCTACTTGGTATATGTAGCAAAGAGATACATGAAGGAGTCACATACTCTATACAGAGGAAGAGAAATCTGCCTCTCAGAAAAAAAAAATAGAGTGACAAAGAATGAAGAACACTGGTAGTCAAATGGATCTGACTAGGCATGCATACCAGGTACATGTATGCATGTATGAAGTGACCCTTCACAGGGTCACATGAAAAAAATCAAATGAAAGATAGTTACATTATTGCTCATTCTGACTTTTTTTTTAATCCCTATTCCTTATGTTGTGAATAACAGATGAACTTTTGAGCTCACTAGGTATTTCTCATACATATCTACTACCACTCAAGGGAATGCATGGTGAAAGAAACTATTTATGGAGACTCAGAGAAATCCTGAGGGTGGATGATGCAAAGACTTTCTCTACCTTCAATATTGAGGCCACTTCATGCACTGAGTGCTTTTTTATATCCACCTCTTCCCCAGAATCAAATTGTTCTTTCAATGATTTCCATGATGTTTCATTCGGGGGTGTCATAAATATGCCCTGTGTTGTGGGGCCTTTTTCTCTTATCTGGGACAGGATGTCCTGAGGGGAAGAAAGGGAAATACCTGTCACTCGTCATGCAGCATAGATCACTATTTGCTCGTGAGATACAGACCAATGATGTGCACAGGTGCAGTACAAGGACTGAAATGGACAAAGAGGACCTCAAATGGTTTTGTGCCTCAATCTTTTCTTTTATACATCACATCCTAATGTTAACCCTGAAAGATCAGGCAACACTTATTTTTTTTATCAGATTATCCTCAGCAAAGCCAGGAATGAATCATTTGAGACCTACCAGAAGTGCTGTGGGCCACTTTCCATTTTCACAAAGGGAAGTTAAATCTTGTCCAAACAGCTTTCCTCTATTAAGAGTCGGGCCTGTGCACACTTGTTCCTCCTGGGGCACAGAGCCCCTGTGGAAGCAGGATGTCAGAAACAGTCTTTGTTTCTTGCCACGTCCTTCCTTTGCATCTAAGGAGGAGATGAGATCATAGTGTCATTTATATGGCTCTTGTAAAAAGCCAAATTTCAATTGTATAATGTCCCGGTAGTAATGGGTTAGGCATCTCACCCATTAGATGTAGTGTCTATATATTCTTCTTCCCTATACTCTACGTTGTTATTAATCCATGAGATGTCTCTGAGACATGATCTAGAGTTCTCTAAGACATGATCCACTGGGAATTCTCACAAGATGCCGCTGTCTATATTGCATTACATCATAAGATAATTGATATATAATTGAACAAATTCCTTAAATTATGTACAGGCAGATGCTTCACTATTCATATCCATTTTCATAGCCACCCTTTCTTTTATTCACCTCATTCAGTTTTTTATTGTCTCCAAATGTCATAGTGAAGCTCTTCCCATTCTTAGTTTTCTTCTTGAACCTTTAGAAGAACCATTATTAAATTTCTCTCATCAGCAATATGTCACCTTCATGAAAATATATACATTCTATTTGTCTGGAACAAAAGGAATGTTCTCCCCATAATCAAGCTTAGTCTTAATATCAGAATGAAGAGATCTCAAGTTGGACCTGGGATATACTGTTTTGGTTTTAGTGTGTTTTCTATGGTGCTCCTCTACCAAGGAGGAAAATGGCAACATATATTGATATTTTATGCCAAATTGAAATGGGAACTGAGATGGTAGTTGAAGGGAAGGTGGAGGACTCACTTTGCTGCTGGCTTCTAGCTGAGTCTCGGGGCTTTAAGATGAATTGCCCCTGTGCATCTGAGTTTAGGTCTTTCACAAACAACCCAGGTAAGGCTGGAAAAGCTGTGAATATTTTTGACTTCGATCTATTGCAGGTATTTTGAAGGTTGGCCATTATAATGTCATGAGGATTCTCGCAGCCTATAAGAAGATAAAAAGAATATGTATTGAAACTAATCATAACGAGTGTGAGCAACCCTTCCAATGGAATTTAACATTCACTGCTCCATTTTATATCTCATTCTCCTTCAGGACAATGTAAACTGTACACCCTAAGCATTAGGTGACTTACAGAGATATGATAAAGTAAGGATGTATACGATGAGAACTCTAAAATTGAGGAGAAAAATTTCAAATTATTACTTTATTTAGACTCATCAGAGAATGTTGTATGGCAGACTTTTTCTGTGTTGTGCTTTGACAGTATTAAGACATGCCTGCTTGAGTCTTAATATCAATAAGATTTTTACATCATAAGAAGCTTATGTTGCCTGTCTCTCTGGGCTGGTGTCCTGAGCAGACTTGGTCGCAGGCTCTGCAGCCAATCCCACAACACCAGAGGAAGCTCCACACCTAGGCCCTCTGACACTCTCAGGATCAGAGGTGAGGAGGACCCAACATCTGTCCCAACACCAGGAATAACTGGAACCAGAGGGACAAGGCACACGGAAACTCCACCAGCAGAGTGGATCGGGATTGTTCCTGTTAATCTGGGCTGGTGTCCTGAGCAGACCTTGGGCCCAGGCTCCATAGCTAGTCCCACACACCCAGAGGAAACTGCTGCACTCCCAGGTTCTCTAAGAAGCCCAGGGTCACAAGATCACAGAGACAGCTTGACTCTGAGGAGTTCTGGCACAAGCAGGATTACAAGAAGGACTGACTCCAGTCAGATTTAGCAAGGGCAGGTATCACTAGAGATAACCGGATAAAGGGGGGCAAGCATAAGAAAATAAACAACACAAACCAAGGTTACTTGGCATCATCTGAACCCAATTCTCCCACCATAGCAAGTCCTAGATACACCATCACACCAGAAAAGCAAGAATCAGATCTAAAATCACTTATCATGATGATGATACAGGACCTTAAGAAAGACATAAA
>NW_022196899.1:42336988-42368564 GCF_008632895.1 Mastomys coucha | reverse complement strand
ACCATAGATGGAGAAAACAAGATATTCCATGACAAAACAAAATTTACACAATATCTTTCCATAAACCCTGCCCCACAAAGGATAATAGATGGAAAAACTCAACATAAGGAACAAAACTACACCCTAGAAGAAGCGAGAAAATAATCTTTCAACAAATCCACACAAACCTAATTCCACCTCTTACAACAACAGGAAGTGACAATTACCTTTTCTTAATAACTTAATATGAAAATTAATATTACCAACATATCCTAATCGATTGAAATCCAAAAAATGAGGAATTAGAAATTTATTAATTGTCATCCAGTTGTCTCTCTAATTTGGTAATTGGAGAAATAGGTTGAATAGTGTACAATATATATGTACTTTCAGCTTGTTTGTGACAGCGTCTTGCTGTGTACAACATAAAGGTCTTGAAATCTTGCTTCTCCTAACTCAGCCTATTAGTAGTTTTGTTTATTTCATGTTTCTACACTATATTATGGATTTCAGAACAGCTTATATATTTCAAAAGTATTTATATACCCAAGGGAGACATAGCCAATTTACTTGGTAGGTGGCTTGTAGGAATGAGAAAAACAAAGAGTGAGACTGAATGCTTTGCTTGACATTTGTAGCTCTTGTATCAAGTTTGAAGAAGAGGACTTTACAAGTTACTTTCTCTCTGAGATGAATGCTTTTCCAAATTATCACAGCCAATGAACCAGATTCTTACCCTCACCTAATGTCTGTGCCACCCTCCAAGCAGAACCATTGTTCATTGAAACAGTTGGTGAATGACTTTATGGATAGATTATCTTAATACACACACCATTTCTTAAATGAATGTAACCTGTTCTCTGTGGGCTAAGAATAAAGTCACTCACTCAAGTCAGATAGTTTTGACCATAGCAAGAAGTCTGTATCCAAAAATCATGTCTACAATTCATTCCTTAGCGCAGAACTGTGAACTCTCAGTTTAGCTAAGATGGAGGTAAAATTGTTTGGTGATGTGAGGGTCATTGAAGTACAGCTTTATTACAATGAACTCCAATGTCTAAAAATTGTTCTTATTTTGGTCTTGTACCACACAGTAAGAGCCAAGATTTTAAACTCTACTAAATACAAAACAAATAAACAAACAAAAAGACTTTATATGTTTATGTTTTTTTAAGAAAATACTAGTAGTGATGCATTATTTTGAAATATACAGTTAATATGTTTGGAATTATTTAAAGTTTATTTTGAGAAAAATATGTATTTTCAGTATTGCTGTAGACAAGCATCTACATAACACTGTTAAATTGATTGTTTTATATCAAACTACTTTTATAATACTTATTTTTATTGTTATAATATTTTATAAATTTTAAGAAATATGACAAAAAAAGATATTGTAAGTATTGAAGAGGGGGTCTCTGGGAGGAGTTGGGGTACAAAAGGGAAACAAGAATGTGATTTAATTCTATTTACTTAAAATATGTTTTTAAATTTTAACAAATTCAGATAAATTGAAATCATGTAACTTTTCTCATAATGCAATAAAAGTTAAAAAAGTAGTTTATGTTATTATTTAGCTTTGGATTAATTAAATTAAATAATCCCACTGCATATATGCATATGTGCAAATATATAATGTACATATTACATGTATGTATATATTATATACATAATAATATATACATATACATAATATATACATAATATATACATACATATGTATATAAATAATATGGTTTTGAGGCTAGCACTCTATAAATAATTCCATTAGTCATGTCAATCACTTCTCTGTCAATTTTTTTCTCACAATGATGGCCACACTTACAGAGTCCATTTCCATTCACAGTATGAGGACAAGGTTTCTTGGAATCAGTGAAGTGGAAAGGTCTCTATTTCCCCCCATTGTTGTTCTCCTTCACAATGGTCACACTGATGATATATACTGTAGAAAACACATGAGCTCTTCTGGACCTACAACAGGTTTCTAATACTCTAGTTGGGTGCATGGACCTGGGAGAATGTGGCCTAACAATGAGGCAGGATGAAGTGGCATGCAATAGACAACTTTTCTTTGTCCTTCAGATAATTTATAATGTGAGGGTTAAGAAGAGTCACCAGAGAAAATTGTGCAATCACAAAACTGGATGAGATAAGACATGTTTCTCCATAGAGGTCTATGAACACCACCAGTGGAAGTCAACTCTCTCCTATCAGCTATACTTAGTGAGGACACCAAAACACATTCAATGAACAGCTCACTGTCTTTAAAGAAAATGCAATCTCAAGACATTTTTATTGCTGGTGTGTGTGAAGATTTCTCACAAGCAGTAAGAGTAATTCCTTTCTCGCAACACCCTTTTTAGGCTGTTCCAATTAACAGTGACTCTAGGCCAGAACTACCAGTACAAAATTGGAATTAAATCCAGGTGCTTGATGTATTGTCCCCTGTTTTAAGTTATTTCTTCTCTAAAGAAATATTAGAGAGTATGTGTTGTGTTGTGGATATGGTTTTCTAATAAGTGTGAAAACTTGGCTCTTTACATTTCTGATGAATCACCAATATGATTAAAGTCTTGATTTGCCTTTGCTTCAGACACAGAATGTCAGTGCTACAATCACAGTAAGATTTACAGCAGCATTGACATGATAGGACTCCAGATCCTTCCAAAGGATCCATTTGGAAAAATTTAGTCATGTGGGAGGGATACTTGTGTATCACCTGTGGGTTGAAATACACATTCAAAATGATGGTGTTAAAATAAAAAGAGCACTAAATTCTTGGGATTTCTGAAAACTCCTTACATACAAAGCTCTTCCAAATGTTAGACTTAAAATATTATGAAGTTGATACATTGCACTCAATAAATTTATTTTGGAATGTGCCACTCCACATTTGTCTTTTCACTGACTGAGTACTGCTATTGTGTCTACCTTATAAAAAGTAGAAAAAAAACCATGACTTTGGCACATGCCTGTATTTTTAGCACTCATTTGCTTGAAACAATAGGGATTGAGAATTCCTTACCTGCCAGGACTCAATAACAATACTATTGCATAAAGAAAAATGAAGTCAAATGTATGAGATGAGTTTGAGCTGGTTATTATCTATTGTATTAAAACCATGAAAATAAGTATTGAAAAAAATAAGAGTAGACCAGTTTCAGTTTCTTTCAAATAATCAAAATATCTCCATAGATTCTTTTCATGATACATGAGAAAATTTTGAATAACAATATTCTCTGATCTCTAAAAGACATTGTTACTGTTACTTATTTGAAGGTCACTTTATGCATTAGAACTTCACCTTTTTGTTAGCTTTTAATAGATCACACTTTAAAAAATTTGATGATATCATAATTTTAAATCTTATCCAAATGCTTCTGATCATTTCATTACAATTATTGACTTAGCAATAATTTAGTTAGTGAGAAGTAAAAAAAAAAAAAAGGCAATAGAAGGAATAGCAGGTAATTTAATTTAACAAGGAAGTCTCCAATAATCTGAATATGATCTCTCATTCAGAGGGGGACTTGCTTTTTATAATAAGAATTGAACTGCATATTTTTCATGGACTCAGAGATATGGTTGCATTTGCAATTTTCATTAAAAAAAAGCTTCTATAAAATTTAGAACAGAATATTGTTTGTTTGTTTGTAAGGTGTGTACTTTTATTAAAATGGTCTCAAGTCAGTCTACAGGCCAGCCCTGGCTGTCTCAACACCTCAACCCACTCCCAGGGAGAAAAAAGCATCCATATATCAAGTTGGGGGACTTAAAAGGGAGGCCACAGTGGCTGTCAATTCAGAAGTGAAAAACAAAAATAAAATATTAAGGTGGTAGATTTAAAAAAAATTGCAGTACATAATTTACACAGAAGCAATGCTGTCACCTTCCCCAGTGTGGCTCAGGGCATGGACTAGGCCTTGCTCCTCTTAGGAGTCAGGGTGGCTTTTGTGAGGATGAGGGACTTCCTGTAACCGTATATTTAATGGATACTTGGAGTGACTATTAAAAACAAACAAACAAACAAACAAACAATACAATACAATATACAGTTAAAGTCCTCAGCCACATTGTAGAACTTTAGGGGATGTTTGCTCCAACCTACTGCTGTCACCTTCACCTTTCCAGTTTTTAATCTTGAGTTAAATGTGCCAAAAGAAAATAAATAGAATATTTGTTAAAGTCCCCGAATTTCTTACTGTTTATGAGAAATCTTCACACAGACAAAGAAGAAAGTCTAGTGACTGTAGTTTCCTTAAAGACATTGAATTGTTCTTTGAATATCTTTTTGTTTTAATTTAAGACTTGTTTCTGTTTGTAACTGTTTTGCTCCTATGTATATCTTGGTACCATATTGAGGCTGATACCTGAGCAGGTCATACCAGGGAATTTGATCCTGAAACTGGAGTCATGGATGCATATAAGTGAGCACCTGAGTGAGTGTTAGGAATCAATGCAAAATCTATTTTGCTAGTGGGATTTTCTGTAATGATTACCAAATGATTTTTTCAGTTATTTTCTTCATAAACAATATATCCAGAGATTTATTTTGTTTCACGTTTTAGGAAAATTCTGTTTCTTTAGTAGCAAACACAGAAGTTTCTGTTATTGTTTTTGTCACACCACAGACTCTTTCATAATGAGATGTTATCATATGCCTGAAGGCTATAATTAAGTGATTAAATTATGAATTTAAGAAATGAAATACTATTTAGTTATTTTTTATGTGTATTTATATTTAAGATTTTATAATGAAAACATTGAGATTTCATGGTTAGACCACTGAACTCACCTAGTCCTTCCTTAGATTTCCCTGTGACATACCTTGGAGTGCTCTTGGAGCTTCCTCATGGTCAGGACAGAACCACAGTTGGTAATCTTCACTGTTCTGAGAGCCAAAAAGAACCAACCGTCACAAATAATCTGACAGTAGAGTCTTGAAGAATCTAGTGATTTTTCTTTACTTAAAATTTCCAGTGCTCTATCAGGGAAATTGTTAGGACTAGCATTAATGGCATGTCTTCTGACCATAGGTTTGAGTCATCAGAACTGATTTGAGGGAAAAACCCTTGTGTACTGGCCTTTCTTCGCTGACGGAACCTTGGTCTTTTGATCCACAGTAGAATAAGAAATTGCATTTAGCCATCAACACTAACCAAGACCAATATTATTACAAAATGACTCACATAAGTCTCTCCAGTCTGTCAGTGGAATAGTGAACGCTGACTTGACATGAGCAGACAATCTAGTACTCAAAGAGTCATATACTCTCAGTGATTATGATGACTTGATAAAAAACATTTGAAAGATATGGTTACTTTGGCAACAGTGAAAAAAAAGACAAAAAACAAAAACAAAAAACAAAAAACAGAGGCTTTGAGGGTGCCTAGGAGTACACACAACCATTAGCTTTCATTCAGAGACAGTCATTTTGTGGAGAGGATGAAGGTGTGTCTAACCTGAAAAATAGGCCAGATACTGGAAAGAAGTTCCACAATATAATTATTACATGGAGAGTTACAGATCTGTTTGAAATTATCATATAAATAGAACATTCTGTTGAAATAGTTAGCAACCTCCAGGAGTGACTAAAATGATAACATGCTCTACTTGGAGTTATCGTTAATTGTACTTCCTTGTTGATTCATTATTAAAACCAAGGAATTGTCCCACAGAGTTCTCAAATATTATACAAGGAGACAAAAAAATCCATTCAAGCAGACACTCAAACCTCCACACACCCAAACATATGAGGAGAGGAAAGAGTGAGACAGAGAGAGAAAGAGTGATAGAAACAGAGAAACTGATTCTCAGAGTCATAACAGAAACTCATCAAACTCACAGGAAGTGATAGCCAGGTACATTTACACATACAGAGATACACACAGAGAGTGATATAGATGGATGGATGGATAGATAGATAGATAGATAGATAGATAGATAAATAGAGATTGAGAATTACACAGAGATATCCATTTAAAAACAGAAAGACCAAATATATAGATATGTATGCAGAGCGAAAGAGTAGAGCAAGAACTACAGAAACACATTTATTAAAGATTTACAAAAAGCAACAAAACCACACCAGAACATGTACACTTACATCTCCACATATAGAGAATGAAAACAAGAAGGAATGGGAGAAGAGAAAAATCATATACCATAAAGGAAGGGCAATAAAATTATAATGAAGAGAAAGACAGAACAGAAGAAAGGAAGAAAGAAACATCTTGTTGCCTGTAAGATTACCATATTTTAAATCAGTTGTGTGAATTAGATCAATTAATCTCACTTTATTACAATGTATCTTTATGTTTAGTGATAGTAAAAGTATAACTCAATACACTGGACTATGAATTTCATATCTATGGAAATGTAGACAAGAAATTTAAGAAAAAAGTAACTCTCGAGATTATTATTGTATCTTTTTTTCCTTCGGCAACAGTTTACTCAGGAGTTCGTAGTTACATCATGGTGAAAGGTGTGCCTATTATTGTATCTTATTAGATGCCTTTAGTTCTAAAAAGAGAAGATTTTAAAATATGATTTGTAAATTTATCATGATTAAGTTTCATCTGCATTATTTATATGCATACACATTTGCACATATGTGGATTACAAAAACAAAATTCAATTTTAACTCCAAGTAACTTGAAAGTAACTTACAGGCATTCTTATCATTGGCAGTAACTTGTCAATTATATCGTTCACTGTATTGGTCTTTGTTGCTGTTACACATAAAGGCTATGAAAAGTACAGAGAAGAATTGGATAAAATAACTTTGAAGCTTATGATTACAAAAGTAGTTATTGTCTATTCATTAATTATAATCTACAGTCTGTAATGGCAACTCTAATATAGAATAAACATGCTGATTTTTTCCCTTGAGATAACTCTGGAAAACAGTCAACCATATTTATCATAAATGTAAACAGGTTGTGTGTAATAAAGGAAGACTGAGTTGCCATGGATACAAGAACACAGCATCCTGAATTTTCTTTCATTATGGCAGCAGAAAGGCAGGGAGGGTAGGTAAAATAGAGCACAACCCTTTGCTTCCTCCCCATCTAGACTTCCATCATCTTACACACTTATTTTCATGTACAGCATGTACACAGTTCTAAAATCAGGACAAATACCAGCTGCAAGTAAGAGAAAACAAAAGACAAAAACAAAAGAAAAATTAAAAAACAAAACAAACAAAAATGAATGTGTACTCTCTCCATATATAATGCTCCATATAAGCTTTGTAAGTGTCTAGGAAACAATCCCTTAAATAAGAAATACAGCACAAGTAACACCTCACTATCCAGAAACAACCTTGAACCAAGACCAAAGGAAATCACTACATAGGCCATCTCTTTCACAGAGTATTTATGTATTGTCTTCTAACCGCTGGGCATAACCTATTACCCTGAAAATATTTGTGGTGTGTGTGTGTGTGTTGTGTGTCTATGTGTCTATGTGTCTCTATGTGTATTTTGCTGAAGATTCATCCAAGACCCTCTCATAACGTGACATTTTACTTGAATTTTATGAACAAGAACACCTTCCAATAATAATAATAATAATAATAATAATAATAATAATTATTATTATTATAATCGATATACTAACAATTATGCAAAAGCATCTTAGAATGTATAAGAACACCTCTATTCTTGTGGTTGTGATGAAAATAGGAAGTAAACAATGTGTGCATTCGCTAAGAATGTAGAGTTAGCCATCTCTTGATAAAAATGTAGCTCATGTCTCAGAAATCATATATTCAAGAAGGACAAATTTGAACACAAAATTCACAAGCACACATACACATGTACAGAATCATACACATACACATACACACACACATTGAGCATAATAAATTTAAGAAAAGTAAAGATTCTAATATTTTGTTGAATATCTGAAACTTCTGTATAATTTAAAAACATAAAGTGTTATAGAAAACCATACATGAGATAGAGAAATTATTCACATAGAATTTTAATTGGCATTATTATAAAATATTTTGTTCTCAGAGTATTTCAAACATATGAAGGTCTAACTACTGATTGCAAAGATGTGTGTATTTCTTCCTGATGGTGATGTTGTTTATAAAACAGACATATTTTAAGAGAGAGGGTCCTTCGCCGGGTGGTGGTGGCGCACGCCTTTAATCCTAGCACTTGGGAGGCAGAGGCAGGCGGATTTCCGAGTTCGAGGCCAGCCTGGTCTACAGAGTGAGTACCAGGACAGCCGGGGCTACAGAGAGAAACCCTGTCTCGAAAAACCAAAAAAAAAAAAAAAAAAAAAAAAAAGAGAGAGGGTCTTTTTAAATAAAAAAAATTCTAAGATTAATGCTTAGAACATGAAAATGAAAAGACAATGGGGAGTTTTTTTTGTACATGTTAAAATATTTTGTGACTCACTGTGAACCAGGGATATGTAAGTAATTCTCAGGAGAGACAATAAACCTTATAACAGATTACATGTTCCTACTTTGAGGAAAAATAAGTTTTTAATAATTGTTCAATAATACACAAAATATTTAATGTAGAAAAGTGCACATTAGCCTCAGATGAAAATAAAATATTTTTTATTTTGAAAATAATATGCAAATATTGAAATTACATATCAATAAAGTAAATGTGAAACAGAGGTGTTGCTATCACAAACAAGGTATGAATTTTAAGACAGTTTACTTAAAGCCATGTAGCAAAAATGCTGTCTTCCAGCCATGGCATAGGCATGGACTTATGAGGACAGTGCAGCTAATTGTTATCTAGACAATATAAAGTCGAAAGTTAATATTTTATATATTCATATTTGAAGTCAAGAGTAGGAGAAGACATGAGCAACTTAGGGAGAGGTTTGGGGATATCTTGGGATTCATACAGGTGATTTGTCAGTGGATTTCTATACTTATAAGAAATTATCAAATAAAGATGATTAAAAATTCATCTGCATCCTCATATTTTTAAAAAATAAACAGAGTCTGTGGGATCTACATTCAACCCTAAGAATCAGAAAAAAAGGAAAAATTGGGAGGAAAAGAAACCCTTAAGTAAGAATAGCAAAAATATTTTCCTAATTCATCCATAGAAAAAAAATTCAGGTTTATTTTAAGAGGAATGAAATACATAGATGATTCAAAGAACTCTCAAACCTAAAAGGCCAAGCTGTAAACATAAAATCAAAGAAAACCACCAAAGAATTGACAAACATGTGAAGGATCCTTGCTGAATACTCAGTAGAGAACATGGAGGAAAAAAGTGATGGAGGATATTTATTTAAATTAGAAAATTTTTTATGTTCTGAAAACATCTCTTCAAGAACAAAAGGGAAATAAATGTATCACATGAAGAAAAGCTAAAACATACCTATTTCCAAACGTTTGAGCCCCTAAACATTGTTAATAATTATGGCAGGGTAAAATATGAAACCACTAGAGTCATGGGTGAAAATCAGTAAAAAATTGTCTTCTTTAAAGGAGTTGGATCTAAGTCACAGTGTTATTGAAAGACATCAGGGAGATTGCTCATGTACAATACTGAACATATGCCATAGTTAAAATCAAGCAGCAGAGGCAAGAGAACATTTCCCTACAGGACTATCTCTCTTCTGCTCTTTTCTGCTCTGAGGACACATCTGGTTCGGCCAAACTGGTGAGTATTCTCCTAATGTAAGTCACTGGTTCGAAATTACTTCTATGCTGCCCGTTCTCTTTAAGTACTATTTTATATAACCAAGAAAGTATGAAGATCATTATACATACCTTGGTTTATTTAATGCAATTTCAACAGTGACATATTAGAATATTGACTCTAGGTACATTTTCTATCCATTAACATTTATAAAAGTCAGAGAGATGGTGATTCTCTGAGATACATTCTATTCTGGTTTACAGTAGGAATGGTCTTCAATGCTCTGCATGCTACAGAACAGTTAAATTTCTGATCTGCACTAAATCCAATGGTGAAAATGAAACCATAATATAAGTATTAGAAAAATAGACATTTTTGTAAAAGATTTATTTTATTTATATGAATACAGTATAGCTGTCTTCACACCAGAGGAAGGGCATCAGATCTTATTACAGATGGTTGTGAGCCACCATTTCGTTGCTGGGAATTAATCTTTGAATCTCTGGAAGAACAGTCAGTGCTCATAACTGCTGAGCCATCTTTCCACCCCCAAATAGACAAATATTTAATAGCTATGTGAGTAACTGAATGATAAAACTACTATGCAATATGTGTGAAGTTATGAATTTTATCCTAAGCACTGTATACACACACACACACACACACACACACACACAAATGGTAAGTTAATAAAAATAAGTTCTAAACAGAAGTTACATGCAAAGATATTCCTCTGCCTAGAACATTTAAATAAACAAGAGGCTAAGGAGCCATGATCATGTAGCTGGCCTCCAAAGCAGGTGTGAGGATGCACAAGGAAATACTGAAAGAGCAGAAGACAGAGGAAAAGAGATAAAGTGTTATGAAACATATGGGTATGGAGAAGAAATTAATTCTTGAGAATATTTTCCTCTGTTTAAGATTTGTTTATGGTTATCTTATATAATAACAATTATTTTTTATTAGACAGAAATACTTTAAAATAAATAGTAATTGAGAAACACATAAGTTAGTATACAAGCTATAAGAACTCATGTGAAAAAGCAGTTTAATTCTAATAATAATACTTGGCATGGAAATGTATGCTGTTGTAACTACTTGACATAATTTTCAGTAATTTAAGAAAAAAATATTTTTTGCTTTAGTATATGGATCAATCTTGATTCATATTGCTTTCTATATCATAGATAAAAAATACATGTGTTCATGCCATATCCATATAGATTTTTCATATGCATAAATTCTTACTATCTCTCCCCTCTACCCTCTTATGTCTCTATTTTCAATTACTCTACAACCTGCCTGTATCTCTGCTATTCATAAACTTGAAATTTTAGTTTTGGTTTTGTATTCACATACACTGTCACAGGTTAGAATGTCTTCAGTCAATATCTGCAGTGAGAAAGTTTTCTTGATACCCTTCTTGGCTTTATTAACAGATCTGAGCAAATGCAATAAAAACACAGAATATAGTAAAATTAATATGAGTAGCTTATTTTAAGCTAATCACTGTTAATATTTTATAAGTAGTGTTAAATACAAGACAATCAGTTTAGCAATATGCATTATTGGATTAGGGAATATTTAAAAATGTTTCAGAACCAAAGACATGGTCAGGTAATATAGCACACTGACCTAGAAAGCAAAGCCAGTTCTCAGAACTTTTGTTTGCAAGGTTGTTGTCAGCTGGACCACATGTGGAATGAACTATAATCCAGAAATGGAGAGTACACCTGTGATCCAGATCTTGATGCTGGAGTACACAGGCTTCTGACATGACCTTTACATGTAAATCTTGAGGCATAGTGGGCATGAAAAGCTTAAGCACAGGCAAGGTAGAACACGCTCAGCATTAACACATAGAGAATGAGGGAAGTGGGTCTGAGTTCAAGGTCAGCCTGGGACAAAGCAAGGTCCTGATCTAGGCCTGGTGGTACACACCTTTAATCTGAGCCACAACTTCTGATGGAGCCTACTTAAGGACATTGGATGAGAAAGACTTACTCACATTTATTTCCAGCACATTTGTTGATCTCTACTTCTTCCGAATTCTACTTTATGCAGAAGACCAGATGAAACAAACTAGCCTCATAGACTGAAGAACTAGTAGATATTTTGACTTCCCATTCAGAGCTGCCCATTTTTGGCTTAGATGGCAGACCATAAGTCATTACAGTAAGTTCCCTTAATATGTAGAGACAGTCCAAAAATTCTGTGGCTCTAGAGAATGTTCTGTGACTAGTACACAAGGAAAAGGCAAAAATCTGCTTGACTTTAAAGGAAGAAGTAGCAGATGGTTTGAATGGGCATGTTAGAATAACATCTATGGAGTGGAAATTAAAGTAGGACTGAAAAGTACTGTTAACTCCAATATAAAAAGGAGACAATGAATGCAGAACTTTCTCAAAATTAAATGAACTATGCAGTAGACAGGAGAATCTAAAACAGTATCCAATGACCATCTAATCAACAACATATTGGAGACAGTCTACCAAATATATTTTTAAGAAAGAAATGAAGCACAAACTAATTCCCCTATAAATATGGAATTAAAGTATAATCACGAGTAAAATACCTTCTGAGAAAATAGCACCACCAATCTTTCTGTTCTTTTGAACTGTAATGTTAAAAGAGAAAAACAAGATTAGAGTCTTTACAATGCTAAGACTTTTAAAATTATTACTTATAAAAATTATTATAAGCCAATGGCCGCCATGAGGGTGCAGGTTTATATGGTATCCACTACATGACTTCCCTTCTGAATGACATGTTTCACTGGAACACTTATATGACAGGAAATTGAATATAGTGTAGAAGCCAGTTGGAAATGTCAAAACTTGACTATGTTCCAAGAGCTGTGTGACTATAGCTGTGTGACTATGACAACAATTACTCCTAGCTTTAATTTCAAATGATAGTTAAGACAGTATACTTTTAGCATGAGATTTTGTTCAAATGGAAAGGGATCATTATTCACAATAAACCATAGGTAAGGTATATGACCTTTGTTTAAAACACACTTAATGCAGGGAGAACAGCTTTTAAGAAAAAAAATATTGTTTATTTCTTCGTGTAGACTTCAGAATTGACATATAAGACAGGAGGTCCTAGAAACTAGTGCTTCCTCTGCGTGAATCATCATATCAACTATCCTGGTACAAATTATAAATAAGCCCATTGCTACTCCACTGTAGCATGTAATACTATCTAATTTAAGATGGATTAAATATGAATTCACCATGCTAACATTTTATAACTGTAAATTTTATGTTGAATGAGTTAGACCTCCTTAATATTTGACACATTCACAGTGTCTTACTGTCATAAACATTATCTTGATGATCAATGTTTTTCTTATCCAAACAGGAACTCTACCCACACTATTTCTCTTCCCCATGCTCACAACCATATGCCAGGCATACTTTTTCCATCTGTAAGCTAATGTGTATATTGTTTCCTCTTCCTGAAAACAATTATCCATGTTACACAATCTTTCATTCACAGAATTTTCTTTTCCATTTTGCCATGATTGTAACATCTATAACTAAAGCTGAAGACCTATGGAACTATGGATTGATTCTTGCCCAAAGATTGGCACATTCATGTTTCTACCATTAACTGCTCACCCATTCTATTCTCTACCTACAATTATTTTTATCAGAAGGCTGGGTTGTGCCTGTGATCTTCAACCTATATACACATACACACACACACACACACACACACACACATACACACACACATATATACATATACACATCTATATGTATATAAATATAAACATATGTGTATGATATATAGTGTATATGCATATATATGTGTGTGTATATATGCATATATATATATATACACACATATATAGCACACATACATACATACACACAGCACATCTCATATCACTAAATAAAAAAATGACCTAGCATGAAACCTCATAGGTACTTGGTGTTATGTAGTAGTTTGTTTTGACACTTTGATCAGGAATTTGCATGTGAACAATGAAGGTCCTGTTACCCAATTGGTTCTTGATCAATCAATAAGGATCCTAATGAGCTGGGTAGAATAGGAAGGCTTCCCAGTTTTACTACAGGAAGGCTAGCAGATGTAGGGGAGGTGTAAAAGATTCACCATGCTACAAGGGAGAGTCACCAGTCATTAGATGTAAGGTGTATAGGCAATTGGCTGCTTCCCCAACTGACCTGGGGTAGCAAGCAGGTGGGAGATTAGAAACATAATTAAATTGAGGATAGATTTAGGGTACTGAGCTAGGACTAAGGTGGCTGAGCAAACAAAGTTCAGGGCAGATTTAGAGGTCTTGAGCTGGGGGAGAAAAGAAAGGTATGAGAGTTGAGAAAGACTTAGAAGAGCCTGGCCCTTGAATTAAGTCATATCAAAATGAGCTAATGTGTGTGTCTATCATCTGCAGATCCTATGGAACCTGATTCATTGACCCTTATCAGTTGACCATTAGATACCAATGACATTCTGCTATATTCAGATATTCAAATGCTTGAACATTCTATGAGTAACCATTTTTATCTGTTCAATTAAATACCAGTTTTCTATGGAAGTTAGCTGGGGAGTACTGGAGGTATTGATCAAATAAGTATACTATGCAGAATTATTGTAGAGAAATCAATTTGTGTATTTTTACAACCTAGATAACACTAATCATTATGGGGATAGAATGTGAAGGATATGATAAGTCCTTCTTTAGTCCATATCTTTCTTAGAAGACAATGTAACTCTGTTCTTCCTAAAGAATCTTGTGGAGAGACAATGAACATCGCAGATGAAAAACTAAGGAATATACTCACATGTGAAATGTATGTTATGACAAGTATAGACAAACTAGGGTCATTATAGAAGGGGAAATTTGAGTTGGCATCCTTTATACAGCCAGAGTAAAATAGATTCTTATTTTGCAAACATTCTGGCTAATTGGTTTAACCTGTGAATTACAAACCATTAAGTTGCCCAACCATTTCTATAGCTATCCACCTGTGAATACAGATTTAAACTGTAAGTCTTACCAAAAGGTGGCCCAAAACTTTCCATTGGGCCATAACAGAAAAAGGGTCTTGCAAGTACACATTTCATTTTTTCTGAATGGGGCCACATTATCCACGACCCACAGGAAATTCAGTGGGATGATACATTTTATCTTAAACCATTTTTTATTCCTACAAAGAGAATCAAGTATGTCTGTTAGTTTGATTTGCATTGTAGTGGGAATTGCTTGTAGAAATGCCCAGTTCCTCCTACCCCAAAGCAGAGGACAGCTGTTCCAATTTTTCACTAAGGCACAATTCAAACCAGGGAAGATATAATTCAACAAAGTATGTGTTGAAAGAAGTTACTGGATACAAGCTTCTCAATGCCTGACCATTTTTTGATTGTGGAATGTTAAAAATGAATATACAATGTATACACACACACACACACACACACACACACACACATATATATATATGGTATTTTTATTAAGCCATGTGTTTCAAGATTTCTTCCCTTAATCTTGTCAATTAGTAACCATTTTGATTTATTCCCATAAAGTCCATACCAAAAATATTAGTTAAAATTTTGTATTTTACTTAATTACATTTAATAATCTTTCAAAATAAATAATATAGAAATATTGTCCATCTGAACAAAATTCATTTTTCATTGCCCTTCTTTAAATCCTAGGAAATCAGGTAAGCTCACTACAATAGCTCCTTTAGTAAACATACAAAACACATTTCATACAAGGATCCAAAAAGATGATTATTTATCCAAATAATTTAAACAAATAATTAGAAATATGTCTTCCTCTCTCAAGTATTCTGTTCTTATCAAAAGTATTTGTAAGAAACAATAGTCTTGGAAGCATTTCTTTCCCTCATTCATCATTCCTTTTATATGGAGCTTGTCCATTTTTGAAATTCACATAAATATACAATGTGTCCTCATTATTTTTTTGTTACTCTTTTTTTCTCTTCTATCTTTTGACAGAATCCTTCCTAGATTCATGACTTTTCTATTGTTTTACTATGAGCTGAATATTACCTCTTTGTGTATGCGTGTGTGACTGTGTGTGTGCGAACTTGGGTATATAACTCTTCACTAGACACTTTTAAGCTAATATGTTGCTCCAAAACTGTATTCATATATATATACATGTATATACATATGTATATATGTATATATATGTATATATGTATGTATATATACGTATATACATGTATATATGTATATATATGTATGTATATATATGTATATACATGTATGTATATGTATGTATACATGTACACATGTATACGTATATATACATACATATATATACATACACATTTTGAATACGCACACATATATATATGAATACACATTTTGAAACATGATACTACAGAGAAAACTTCCCACATTATCTAATGTAACATGTAACAGTCAAAATACAAGCATATTATGCAATATTTTCTAAAGGATACACATGTACACTCACAAATGAACATACCAACACGGTTAAATCAAGTGAAATATTTGTACTTATATTTTCTTTCCACCTCAAAACATCTAATTGTATAAGTACATATACATATATATGCACATATATGAAGCACAATTCAGAATAAATAATAAAACCAAATCTCTAATTTAAATATCTGATAAGAAATAATCTTCCTTGAAAATGGAAATTATGATAACCATCTCCTATGAGACTAATAATGCTCTTAACATAATATGAATAACAATTTCAAATTTCAATTACTTATACCAACTACACTTAAAAAGCACTCTATTAGTATATATACATTTTTCATTCAAATGAATTGATTACTATCTTTGGAAAAAATGTGAGTATTTCCAAGTGTGAACTGAAGATGTGTTGAATAGAAAGGACAAGAAGGATGACAGATTGATAGCCAGCCAGAACATTCATTTATTTTGAGCCTGCACTGGTCAGACACTAAATACCATTTTCTATGCTGGGAGCTTACAATGACTGATCAGGGTTGAAAGCCAAACTTACTCCATTATTCTCTTCTGAACATTTCATTTTCTTACAATTTTTGAAGTGGATCTTCTGGAATATCATTTAAGGATGGCCAGAATATTTATCCCCCAAGCTAAATAAAGTATATTATTGATGTCTGTCCTCTAAACCATTTATGAACTTATGAGAACATACCTTAAATAATTTACTTAATAATGTCAGTACCAACTTTATACCTTCTAGAATAATATGAAGGCTAAGACCATGGCCAGTGGAGATTATATGGGATGTGGTCCCAGAAAGCACCGTCATGGTTATAAATTACAATAAAATCATGTATATGGCTTCATTCAATCACAGTAGTTTTCTCTAGTATGTGCAGAATCACCAAACAAGACCTAGTGCCTGCAGTTTGCCTTGTTTGGTGGAGGGATAGGAGCTACTTCTCATCTCCTCATACTGATTTGGAATCTATGAGGTCAAGAGGCTTACATGTATTGTCACTTGTGTGCAAGGATCATAACCAGGGATTCCCCCCTCTTGCTGCTACACTCTACCTGGAAACAACAAGCAAGAGGTCACCTGATTCTCATATATTAAATATTTTGTTTGAGAACATGTGTCACAGTATAGTCCACATATCCCACAAAGTTTAAATTTTCATAAGGCAGCTTTAACAATGCTAGAATTACTGGTATGTGCTTTTACATTTGCTTCCTTTTCAAGTTTATTGTTATTCTTTTCCCAGATTTAAGTACCAAGATAGCACCTTAAATAATCAATTTTTTTAAAAATGTGTCTAAAACGTGTTACAAAATAAATTGAGAAATGTGGAGGAGACTGCCCACCAAACCACTACCATGGTAGAGGAAATAGAAGTTGCGATCATGAAGTAATTATGTAAATATAATCTTTTATAAAAAAGAAGTAAAAGAACATATTTTATTTTTTGTACAAAAAAGCCTAATTAAAGTGGAGTCTCTCATAGTAAGGAATGCATGTTGCACATACTCACAGGTTACCAGACACAACCAAAACATCATTAAATAAGGATAGATGTCTTTTTTTCCTTTTCTTGCCACTTGTGAGTTCCACGGGGCCTTGGCACAGCAAGGTTTGATGTTGTCCTCCCATGTCTTCCATCTCAAGGGTTTCCATATAGAAAAAATAAGATATTCCTGGTCCAGGTCTCCACCTAACAGAACAAGTGTTCAGTGGATAAGTTATAAGACCAATATGTTCATATTAAGTTTTAAAAGGTTGGGCAGTGGTGGCACACGCCTTTAGTCCCAGCACTTGGGAGGCAGAGGCAGGTGGATTTCTGAGTTCGAGGCCAGCCTGGTCTACAGAGTGAGTTCCAGGACAGCCAGAACTATACAGAGAAACCCTGTCTCGAAAAAAAAAAGGGCCCATGATATTAAAACACAGTAAATAAAATTGAAAGAATAGATCTGAGGAATATTATAGCAACATTTATAATGATAACAATTAATATCTTGTATACATGTATAAAATTTACAAATATACATGTGATATTAATAGATAATTGTAACTCTTAAAGTAAATGATATGCTAATGGGAAAGATAGTAAGAAATTCAAGAATGAACCATAGTTAATTATTTTAGACTATTTTTTATACATGTGAACACTGTGGCCTTTCTTAGATTGTCTTTCATGTCTGTTTTCTTCAGAAATTTCTTTTTTCTGAAGAATATGATTGTTTCTTCCACAAACTACCTTGAATGGTAAAAACTTAGAAATGAGCAGCTGGTGTTATTGTCCTCCGAAGGTGTAGTTGTTTTAATCTAAACAACTCAAGCCAAAGATCTCTGCTTTCAGGATCCTGATGTTCAGCTGAGTTGTCAAAACTGTTATACTAAACCAGATCACTGTCAAATCAGAAAAACAAACAAACAAACAAACAAACTCTCCAGCCTTTAAAAAAAAATGTTTGTGAAGTTGGTCTTTTCCAGACAAAGGGGTCATTTCCTTTACGTCTTGCGGTTCATATAAGGATATCAACATTGATTCTGGGAAGTAAAAATATCGTACATTTTAAAGTCTCCTCCTAGATTTCTGTATTTCTCCAAACCTCTCCATCTCTTGTGCTAACTATAAACCCCACTTTCCATCTTTATGAATGCAAAGTTTCTAACATTTGTTGAACCATAAGTTTTTGTAAGGAATAACATATTTTCACAACCATCCATATGTATATGAAAGTTATATAGGTGAGAGTTAGAATACAGAGCCAGATGGATGATAGATCAATAGACAGATTGATAGCTACTATTTTGGTGGTTCTTTACCCTGCTCATACAATTTGAATACTAAAACACGTGTTAAGTGAATATCACTCTGTCCAAAACATAAGATATATCTTTCAAAGAATATGTAGAGAGACACGAGCTTTTACATAGAAAGCACTTAAGACCCATGAGACTCAAGAAATTAGGAGGAACAACAGCTAATGGTTATCATCACACATATCAAACAATAATGTAAAGATATTTTTCAAAAATACGAACTCAGCTTCATGATATTCAAAATTAAAAGTAAATGAATGTGTTCGGAAAGTGATTCCTTTCTCTCTGAATGAACATTAAAATATTGAAATCTTAAAAAGAAATCACAACATATCTAGTAAAAACATAAAATTTTGCTCAAAACCAGATAGTTCATAGGTTTTAGGTTGAAACCTGACCAGTTTACATGAAAAGTTTGTGTTCATAGTTGGTAAACACAATTAGATAGTCTAGAAAATATGCTGCTCTCATGTTCAGGATATTTATTATTTTTTTAAGAATTATAGAAATCAATCTCCTGGAAGCTCAAAGTATACTTCTCCTTACTTGATAGCTTTGTTTCTTTAGGGGATTGGTACTGAATATTCCTAATGAGTAACTTTTCATGAAGTCACTGCCAAGTTATAAGTTAGTTTAGAAGATCTGGAGGAATCAAATTGAATATTTCCTTATTCCATTAGACTGTCTTAAGAATCAAATTAGTTATTATATACATACCCTTACAGTGGAGCCTGGAAGGAAGAAGTAATCAATGGGTATGAAATTATCACTTTCCTTCTAGGCACTAAATAGCAAACTGAAGACTACAGTTGGTCAACAGCCACTGAAGTCTGAGGATTCTTTGGTAGTCAGGGTGACAGGCGTGATGTCAAGATTCTCAGGCTCATGCTATAACTGACAAAGTGACAAGTGCATTTCATGTCCTTCAATCTTCTGGCTTTAAAAATGTATTCTTTTAACAAATGTTGAAGCATAGGTATTTTTATTAAATAAAAGATTTTCACAAACATGTATGATAAGATAGATGATATTTAGATAGATAGATAGATAGATAGATAGATAGATAGATAGATAGATAGATATGATATGATAGATAGATGATATAGATAGATATCAGGGATAATACCTGTTCAAGACAAGGAGGAATTTTTTACAAACATTTAAAATGAATATTTGTTCCCAAATACTCTCAATACCTAATTCTTTTTTAACATCAAAGGTATATATGAAAGTGCTACATCATTAACATTGTGAACCTTAGAAACCAACATGTAAATGTCATAGGAGACTTTAAAAATGAACGTACTTTAATGAATAGAGTCAGAAAACTTCATTCACAGTGAGGTCAGCCAGCATTGAAGTATATAATCAGTATTTTGTATATAATTTTCCCGTCACAATGATGCTTATTTGGAATTGGTGCTAAGTATAAGTATAAATACATGCTTTAAATGAATTCATTCTTTCATCTAAAATTTCACTATAAAAACCACTAAAATAAATATAAAATAATTCTATTTTATTGCTATTATTTGAAATTTGAAGTTTATAAATTAGCTTAATTTCTCCTGTTTTTTTTTTTTAGAGGAATTACATATTCTTCCTCTTTCCTTTTATTAAATATAGATTCTTTTGACATAAAACACGTTCTGATAATTTTCCTTCCCTCTACTCCTCTCAGCTCCCATCCACCCCTACTCCCCCCACCCTACACACAAACATCTGGGTTCAGCCCACTTCTTTCTCTCATTAGAAATGAATAGGCTTCTTCAAGATAACAACATATCAAAATAAAATACAGTAAGATAAAATGAAAACCACTATATTAAAGTTTGACAAGCTATGCTAACAGAAAGTAAAAGAGCCCCACCACAAGGCAAAAGATTCAGAGACTCACTCATTTACACATTTCTAGTATATATACAGAGGATCCTTGTAGTCTCTTATAGACCTTGTAATTCTTGCTTCAGTTTCTTTGAGTTATTTGAGTTTTGTTCATTCATTTTAGATGGTTTTGGTCTCCTGGTCTTCCATCCCCTATGGCTCCCTCACACCCAGAGTAGAAAAGTAGTCTTTAAAATCTTTATTACAGAATTTGAACACTACAAACATTTATTACTTTTTTGTCTTTGTTCCAATAAAATTTGTCATTTTTTCAGTTATTCTTTTTTTAAATAAAATTAATTTATTTTTTTCACTCCATATTCCACTCCCCCCCTCACCATGCACCCTCCAACTGCTCCACATCCCACACCTCCTCGTCACCCCCTTGTCTCCATGTAGATGCCCCCAACACCCATCCCATCTGACCTCTAAACTCCCTGGGGCCTCCAGTCTCTGAGGGTTAGGTGCATCGTCTCTGAATGAACACAGACCATGAAGTCCTCTACTGTATGTGTGTTGGGGTCCTTATATCAGCTCTCTGCTTGGTGGTCCAGTGTTTGAGAGATCTCGGAGGTCCAGATTAATTGTGACTGCTGGTTCTCCTACATGGTTTCACTTCTTCTCAGCTTCTTTCAGCCTTCCCTAATTCAACAACAGGGGTCAGCAGCTGCTGTCCATTGGTTGGGTACAAATATCTGCCTCTGATTCTTTCAGCTGCTTGTTGTGTCCTTTCCAAGGCAGTCATGATAGGTCCCTTTTTTATGAGTGCTCCATATCCTCAGTAATAGTAGCAGGCCTTGGGACATCTCCTAGAGCTGTATCCCACTTTGGACCTGTTGCTGGATCTTCTTTTCCTCAGGCTCCTCTCTATTTCCATCCCAGTAATTCTTTCAGACAGGAACAATTAAGAAATTAGGGAAACAATTCCCTTCACAATAGCCATAAATAATATAAAATATCTTGGATTAACACTAACCAAACAAGTGAAAGACCTGTATGACAATAACTTCAAGTCACTCAAGAAAGAAATCGAAGAAGATCTCAGAAAATGGAGAAATATCCCATGCTCATGGATTGGCAGAATTAGTAAAAATGGCTATCTTACCAAAGGCAAGCTATAGATTCAAAGCAATCCCCATCAAAATCCCAACACAATTCTTCAAAGACATGAGAAGAGCAATTCTCAAATTCATCTGGAAAGGCAAAAACAAACAAACACACAAACAAAAAACAGAATAGCAAAACCAATTCTTAACAATAAAAGAACAGCTGGAGAAATCACCATCCCTGACCTCAAACTTTACTACAGAGCAATAGTGATTAAAAGTACATTGTATTGGTACAGTGACAGACCAAGAAATAAAACCAAACACTTACAGCCATTTGATCTTTGACAAAAATACCATATTCATTGCTTTTTAGAATATATTCAAAATGTGTTTAGATAAATTTTGTAATATGGGAATTGACAGATTGAACTAAATGACTGAAATATCTATTGATGCAAGTTTTTAGCATTTCTGTAGGTTAATAGTGATTGTGATTATACAGATTTTTTCCTCTGTATTTAAATATTCTACTTACTCCCTTACTACAAGCAAGCACTTAACTAAAGATTAAGAAAAATATTTAGTCTTTAAACATAATTTCTCTATCAGCATTCCCTGACATCAAACTGTATTACAGAGCAATAGTGAAAGCATAGTATTGGTATAGAGACAGGCAGGTAGATCAACAGAACAGAACTGAAGACCAAGAAATGAACCTACATACCTATGGTCCCTTGATCTCTGACAAACCATACAGCAGAAAAAAAGACAGCATTTTTAACGAAGAGTGCTGGTTCAACTGGTGATCAGCATGTAGAAAAATGTCAATCAACCCATTGTTATCTTCGTGTACAATGGTCAAGTCCAAAGGCAAGCTATAGATTCAAAGCAATCCCCATCAAAATCCCAACACAATTCTTCAAAGACATGAAAAGAGCAATTCTCAAATTCATCTGGAAAGGCAAAAACAAACAAACAAACAAACAAAAACCAGACCTCCACATAAAATCAGATACATTGAAGCAAATAGAAAAGAAAGTGGAAAATAGCCTCAAACACATAGGCACAGGGGAAATTTTCCTGAACAGAACACCAATGGCTTATGGTCTAAGATCAATAATTGGCAGATGGGACCTCATAAAATTACAAAGCTTCTATAAGGCAAAAGACACTGAAAATAGGACAAAATGGCAACCAACAGATTAGGAAAATACTTTTACCAATCCTACATCTGATAGAGGGCTAATATCTAATATATACAAAGAACTCAAGAAGTTAGACTACAGAGAACCAAATAACCCTACTAAGAATGGGGTACAGAGCTAAACAAAGAATTCTCAACTTAGGAATATCAAAAAGAAATGTTCAACATCCATAGTCATCAGGGAAATGCAAATCAAAACAACCCTAAGATTCTACCTCACACCAGTCAGAATGGCTAAGACCAAACACTCAGGTGACAACAGATGCTAGTGAGGATGTGGAGAATGACAAACACTGCTCCATTGTTGGTGGGATTGCAAGCTGGTACAACCACTCTGGAAATGAGTATGTTGGTTCCTCAGAAAATTGGACATACTACTACCTGAGGATCCAGCTATACCACTCCTGGACATATACACAAAAGTTGCTCCAACATATAACAAGGACACAAACTCCATTGTGTTCATATCAGCCTTATTTATAATAGCCAGAAGTTGGAAAGAACACAGATGCCCTTCAACAGAGGAATGGATTCAGAAAATGTGGTACATTTACACAGTGGAGTACTATTCAGCTATTAAAAACAATGAATTCATGAAAGTCTTAGGCAAATGTAAGGAATTAGAAATATCACCTTCAGTGAGGTAACCCAATCACAAAAGAACACACATGGTATGCACTCACTGATAAGTAGATATTATCCCAAAAGCTCAGAATACCCAAGACACAATTCACAGATCTCATGAAGCTCAAGAAGAAGGACAACCAAAGAGTGGGTGCTTCAGTCCTTCTTAGAAGGGGGAACAAAATACTCAATGGAGGAAATACAGAGACAAAGTATGGACTGAAAGACTGAAAGACCATCCAGAGACTGCCACACCTGGGGATCCATCCCATACAGTCACCAAACCCAGACACTATTATGGATGTTGGGAAGTGCTTTCTGACATGAGCCTGATATAGAGGTCTCCTGAGAGGCTCTGCCAGAGCCTGACAAATAGAGAGAATGATGCTTTCAGGCAACCATTGGACTGAGCATGGGGTCCCCAAAGCAGGAGTTAGAGAAAAGAGTAAAGGAACTGAAGGGGTTTGCAACCCCATAGAAAGAACAACAATATTAACCAACCAGACCCCCCAGAGATCCCAGGGACTAAACCACCAACCAGAGTACACATGGACAGACTTATGTCTCCAGCAATATATGTAGCAGAGGATGGCCTTTTCATGCATCAATGGAGTAGAGTCCTTTGGTCCTGTGAAGGCTCGATGCCCAGTGTAGGGGAATACCAAGGCAGGGAGGTGGGATTGGGTAGGTAGGTGGGGGAGTACCATCATAGAGAGAGGGAGGATGAGATAGGTAGTTTCCAGATGGAAAACCAGGAAAGAGGATAACATTTGAAATATGAATATATAAATATCTAATAAAAAGTTAAGTATAATTTGCTTGCAATGCTGACAGAATCAGTTTGTTCCTCTTGGACAATGTGAAGTAAACTGAGGATATGATAAGTCATGCAAGCTCTGAAAACAGAAATAGTTGTTGCATGATTGTCAGAATACAGTTCAAGAATAGAGTTGTATGAGAATTCTGAATGCTGTCAGAATGCTCCAAGAAAGATGTGAACCTTTTAGCCTTAGTTTCTTCAAATATAGAATTGTTCTTGGAATTGTTAGTGGACAGGTTTGAATTTACTTCAGCTGTTGTTATTAACATGCCTTTATGGAAATACATAATTTTTGCCATGTATGTCTTATACTTGTAATTGAACTCTTTGCTCCTGTGACTCTTTCTTTTTCTTTCTTTCTTCCCTGTGCCACTCGGTTTTCCCTCCACATACCCTGACACTTCTGACATTCTCTGCAAGGTTAGGTGCTTCATCTCCCACTGAAGCCAGCAAAGTAACACAGCTAGAACACATCCTCATATAGGCAATAGCTTCTAATATAGCTTCCAGTTATTTGTGCCTTACTTGAAGACCAAGCTGCACATCTACTGTATATGTGCAGGGAGGCATAGGTACAGGTCTTCTATGTTCTTTGTGGTAGTTCAGTGGGATAGAGCTCTAATAGTCCCAAGGGTTGAGGTTAGTTGACTCTGTTGGTCTTTCTATAGAGTTTCTATCCCATTCAGGCCCTGCAATCCTTCCTATTCTTCAAGAAGAGTCCCTAAGCTCCATCCACTGTTTGTCTGTGGGAGTCTGTATCTGTCTGAGTCAACTGCCAATTTGCTCCTGTCTGGAAGCAAAAAAGATTATCATTAGTAGTGTTAAGAATTGTTCCTTGCCCATGTTCTCAAATTGGGCTGGTTATTGGTTGGCCATTCCCTTAGTTTCTACTCCATCCCCAATGCCTGTATTGCTTATAGATAGGATAAATTTTGGGTTGAAAATTCTGTGGGTGGGTTGGTGTCTCTATTGCTCTACTGGTGTACTTAACCTGGCTACTGGAGGCAGCCTCTTCAGGTTGCATATGCCCAATGTAGTGAGTCACAGCTAAGGTCATCTTCTTTGATTCTTGGGTGCCTCCCATGGTCTCTGTCTTATTCTGCAGATGCCCACCATGTTCTCACCCCTGTCAGTTGCAAATATCTATTCATTTTCATGGCCATCTAGGCATCTTTCCTGTCCTTCTCTTACCTGGCCCTAAACATATTCTTTTCCCCATCACCCTCCCTCCCAGTTTGCTCCTTCCATCTGCCTCTTAGGAGTATTTTATCCTCCATTCAATGTGAGATATAATCTTGGGCTTTCCTTCTTGTTTATCTTCTTTAAGTCTCTGGATTGTAACATAGTATCTGCATTTTATGGCTAATATATACTTATAATTGAGCCCATACCATGCATGTCATTTTGGGACTGAGTCACCTCACTCAGGATGATATTCTCAAATTTGATCCATTTGCCTGGAAAATTCATGATGTCTTTGTTTTTAATAGCGGAATACTAGTCTGTTGGGTAGATGTACAGCATCTTTTTTTTTGTTTGTTTGTATGACTTTATTCCTCAGTTGAGGGACATTTCAAGTTTTTTTTTCTTCTGGCTATTACAAGTAAGACTGCTATGAACATAGTTCAGCAAGTATCTTTGTGGGATATTGGAGCAGCTTTTGAGTATATTCCCAGGAGTGGTATATCTGGGTCTTGAGTTAGAACTATCCTTAACTTACTGGGAACACTTCAAGTTTATTTGAAAAGTGGTAGTACAAGTTTACATTCTGATCAACAATGAAGGGCTATTTCCCTTGCTCCACATTCTCTTCTGCATGTGCTACCTCTTGAGTTTTTTATCTTAACCACTCTGATGGGTATAATATGGAACTTCATAGTTGTTTTGATTTGCTTTTCCTTGATGACTAAGGACTTAAAATATTTATTTTTACTTTTTAAAGGATTATTTAATCTGTTTTTATAATCCAGATTTTATCCCCTTCTCAGTCCAACCTTTGACTGTTCCACATCCAATACTTCCTCCTCACAACCCACCATCTCCAGGAGGATGTCCTGACCCCCTACCTCATCCTATACCCCACCAGATCTCTTCACTCCTTGAGTCTTCAAGTTTCTTGGGGGTTAGATGCATCTTCTCTGACTGAACCCTCACCTATCACTCCTCTGTTATATATATGTTGGGGGACTCGTGAAAGCTGGTGTATGCTGTCTTGTTGGTAGTCCAGTGTCTGAGAAATCTTGGGCATCCAAGTTAATTGAGACTGCTGGGAGATTTCAACAGCCCACTCTCACCAAGTAACAGAATATTCAGAAAAAAACAAAACAGAGAAATAATGAAATTAACAGATAGTATAAATCAAATTGACCTAACAGGCATCTATAAAATAAAACACACAAGGTTTTAGAGAAATCATGAATACTGGGCATATACAGAAACACAATCAAAGCAATATACAGCAAGCAATACTTGTTCTTCTCATCAACTCATGGGTCCTTCCACAACACTGACCATATAGTTCCTAATACCAATACTCCTCAAACTATTCCACAAAATAGAAACAGAAAATACACTGCTAACTTCATTCTATGTGGCCACATGCAAGCCGATAACTAAACCACACAAAGACTCTATAAAGAAAAGAACTTCAGGCTGATTTCTGATATGAATGTTGATGCAAAATATACTCAATAAAATACTCAAAAACAGAATCCAGGAACACATCAAAGACATCGTCAATCAAGATCAAGTAGGTTTCATCCCAGGGTTTATTTTTGTGCATTGATTCTAATACATTGACTTGTGACTCTTTCATTCACTTTGTTTATATGGTGGATTTAACCTGTGTTTGACTGATATATCAATTTCTTCTATTGTATCTTCTATGCCTTCTGTCTCTCTTCCATCTCCAGTGTTGTGTTGGTGATGCTTGCATCTGTCATTCTTCTTCCCTTTCCTAGGTTTTCCACATCCAGGATACCCTCAGTTTGTGTTTTATCACTTCTATTTGCACATTCAGTTCTTGCCCAGTTTTGCTTATTCTTTTATTTTATTTATCACCTTCATCTGCTTAATTGTATTTTCCTGTATATCTTTAAAAGTTTTATTTGTTTCCTCTTTAAAGACATCCACCTGTTTGATTGTATTTTCCTGTATTACTTTAAATAGATGTATTCCTTTTACTATTTAAAGATCTCCATCATCTTTATAAAATTGGACTTGCTGACTGGAAGGAAGATGCATCTCTGTGAGGTGGGAGGTCCTGTGTCCTCTGGGCCTGGGGCAAGGACAATCGCTTTAAGCCAGGTATTGGGATTGGGGGGTGGGGCAGGTCTCACCTGTGAACCTAAAGGTGACAGAATTCCTGGAGGTCAAGTTGTCTCTAGGTATGGGAGGGGTAGAGTGTGGGGCCCACAATCTGCTTCCAGGCACAGCTAGCTGCAGTTCAGAAGGAAGATGTCTGCAAATTTTCAAATTCTGATGCCCAGGACATAATTCTGACCAAACAGGGCAGAATACATTCTGGATTGTGTATGGGCAGCCATTTTCTCCTCCTCTTGCCACATCCTCCTTCTGTCCTCCAGACTGGGGCCTGGATAGTGAACTTTGTCTCTTCTATGCTGCTTAATCTAAAATTTTTGTTTGACAACCTACATTTTTCATTAATTAATTAATGTATTCCCTTTATATCCTGATCACAGCCCCATCTCCCTATTCTCCTCCCAGTCCCAACCTCCATCCCTCTTCCCTCATTCCTCCTGCTTATTATCCCCAGAGAAGGCGAGACTCCCACTCTCCCTTGTACTAACTGACTTTCATAAGTCAAATCACATCAGGACTAGGCACATCCTCTCCAATTGAGGTCCAACCCCATTTTTTAATTCGGTTATTTGGTTTTTTGGAGGTTAACTTTTTGTGCTCTTACTAAGTTTGAGACATTAGCCCTGTATCAGATATGGGGATACTGAAGATTTTTTCCCAATCTGTAGGTTGCAGAAGTGAAATAGTTCAATTGTTTTGGATCCTAGCGGGACACATGCTGCACTCACCCAAGAGCTCTCTGGGTTCTAATATGAAAGACACACAGGCCAGCTAATTTTGATAGGCCTTGACTAGATCAACGGCTAGGTACTTCTAAACATCCCCACAACTTTCAGACACTCCTTTCTGGTATTCCTGAGTTAACAGTCTTTAAAATCTGTATGTCTTTAATAGCTGAATAGAACTCCATTGTGTAGATGTACTACATTTTCTGTATCCATTCCTCTGTTAATGGACATCTGGGTTATTTCCAGCTTCTGGCTATTATAAATAAGGCTGCTATGAACATAGTAGAGCATGTATTCTTATTACATGTTGGAGCATTTTCTGGGTATATGCCCAGAAGTGGTATAGCTGGGTCCTCTGGTAGTACTATGTCCAATTTCCTGAGGAACCACCAAATTGATTTCCAGAGTGGGTTGTACCAGCTTGCAATTCCACCAGAAAATGTTCCTCTTTCTCCACAACCTCGCCAGCATCTGCTGTCACCTGAGTTTTTGATCTTCTTAGGGAAATGGATGGATCTAGAGAATATCATTCTGAGTGAGGTAGCCCAATCACAAAAGAACACACATGTCCTAGACTCTCTGATAAGTGGATATTAGCCCAGAAGATCAGAATACCAAAAATACAACCCACAAACCACAAGAAACTCAATACGAAGGAAGACCAAAGTGTGTATGCTTCGTTCTTTCTTAGAAGGGGGAACAAAATACCCATCTAAGGACTTGCAGAGACAAACTATGGAGCAGAGACTGAAAGAAGGATAATCCAGAGACTGCTCCACCTGGGATTCCTTTCCATATTTAATCATCAAACCCAGACACTATTGTGGATGTCAGCAAGTGATGGTTAACAGGAGCCTGATATAGCTGTCTCTTGAGAGGCTCTGGCAGTGCCCGAATAATACAGAAGTAGAAACTCACAACCATCCATTGGACTGAGCATAGGGTCCCCAATGAAGGACCTAGGGAAAGGACCCAAGGAGCTGAAAGGTTTGCTGCCCCTTAGGACGAACAACAATATGAACTAACTAGTACCCTCAGAGCTCTCAGGGACCAAACCATCAACCAAAGAGCACACATGATGGGACTCATGGCTCCAGCAGCATATGTATAGCAGAGGATGGCCTAGTTGGTCATCAATGGGAGGAGAGGCCTTTGGTTCTGTGAAGATTGATGCCCCAAGTGTAGGGGAATATCAGGGCTAGGAAGTGGGAGAGGTAGGGTTGGTGATCAGGGGGAGGGGGGAGGAAACAGGGTTTGGTTTTTGTTTTTGTTTTTGTTTTTGATTTTTTTGGAGGGGTAACCAGGAGAGAAGATATCATTTGAAATGTCAATAAAGAAAATATCTAATAAAAATAGATAAAATCTGCATGTCATCTCTGCTACCCCAGACTCAATCATCTTTCTGCTTCCCTGACATGAGGATTCTCTTTTTCTTCCCTTCTCTCTCAGTTCTTTGCTCATGCTATCTAACATTTGTGCCCTGTCTCCCTGCACAGCTATTGCTTATATGGCAATTCTTTATTATCAATCAAAGCCACCTGGGTGCAGGGACCATCAGGTCTGGAAGCATGGCTTTTGACAGCTGAAATAAGACAAAGCATTAGAACCAATTCCCACAATAGATTGCCTATTTGTCCTACTGAAGTGTCTTTTGCCTTATAGAAGCTTTTCGGGTTCATGAGGTCCCATTTATGAATAGTTGATCTCAGAGCCTGAGCTACTTGAGTCTAATGGGCTCCTTGGGGGTCCCATCTGCTGTGGTTATTTGGGTGGTATCTTACCTGTTGCCTTGGCTGCAGTGGATCTCTTGGGAGATTGATGACAGTGGAGTGTTGAGTGTTGAAAGGGGCAGACAGGAAAACCTGCCTCAGGAGGAGGGGCAGACTGGAAGGGAGATCAAATTTCTCATTTTAATTTCTTAATATGTAATTAATCTTTAAGAAATTAGGTCATTGTATAACAAGAATTTATTTATTCCCTCTGAATGCTACTGATATTGTAGAAACACAAATCATTTAAAAATATGCCATTTAATTTCTGAATGTTTGAAGTATTTTTTTTCAATGGCCTTTGTATACATCTAGATTGTTTCTGCTCTCATCAGAACTCATACTTGGTAATTTTTAGCATCTTTTAAATGTACCAAAGCATGTTTTCTTGCTCAGCATAATATCTAACATTGTGAGCCTTTCACTTACACATGGTGCTGTTCTTCTATACCTTAGGTCATGTTCTGAACAGCAGCAATTCTGTCACCCAGAATGGATTTTGACATTCCCAACCATAATAACTTGTTTGATTTCTTTTTGTTTTAGTTGTGACTTTTGTGCTTCATAAAATTTCCAAGTCTTTGTTAAGCATAATAATAATGTCTTTTTGGCAAACTGATCATTTTGGCATTATGTGAAATTCAACTTTATACCTGGTAATTTACTTATATCCTAAGTCAACTTTACATGATATAGTTAACATCGACAACTTAGTCAAATTTTCTCTAATAAGTTGAACTTTTAGATGGCAGAACCTCAGTTGTAGTTATACATGTTCTGTCTCTGCCTTTTAACTAATATGTTTATATAATTTTCATTCAATGTAATTTTTGATATATTTTATTATGATTGCTCTTTTTATTTTGTTTATTTTATATTTTTGGCACAGTTGATTATTATATTTAGTTTGATCTACTCTATTGTCTTGTTATAGTCTAGAGACTGTGACATATGTAACTTATTTTATATCCTCTGTTTTGAATAAATAGTTTAGCATTTTAGCTGGCATGTTAGAACATATAGTATAAAGACATCTTTAAAACTCTATCTCATGTTAACATTGATATGTATGATACCCTGACAATTCAAGAGAGACAGTTAAAATTTCTTGCTTTTTGACATCAAACATGTGTTAGGAACTCAAATAGGCATGACAATCTTCTAAAAACATTTTTAGAAAAGCCTTTTCAAGTTTGTTTTTCTCTTTAAATTATATATTCTTTTCCTTTGCCAACGTTCAGGAAGTTATCATTTAGGAGTTAGAACTTTCATGTTCTGAATATAGGCATTTTCTT